>NW_027397567.1:0-23862 GCF_003265705.2 Callorhinus ursinus
GATCGAGTCCCACATCGCGCTCCCTGCTCAGCAGGGAGTCTGCTTCTCCTTCTGACCCTCTTCCCTCTCGTGCTATCTCTCATTCTCTCTCTCTCAAATAAATAAATAAAATCTTAAAAAAAAATTTAACTTTGAAAAACTAATGAATCATGGTAAAAAAAGCCATGAATTCTATGTGCAGTATTCCTCTAGCGCTGGAGTCCTCCCATTCTCCTTGATCGGTAAACTTAGTCTTGGCTTGCTGGCTGTTCCTGCTGATCTTCTGGGGGAGGGGCCTTTTGCCATGGTTCCCAGATGTCTTTGCCGGAGGGGGAATTGCCCCGCCCTTGTGAGTCCGGGCTAAGCAAGCTGCTCGGGTTTGCTCTCGGGAGCTTTTTTTTCCCCGCAAGCTCTCGGTACAGCTTTGGAGGACGACAGTGAAAATGGCGGCTTCCCAATCTCCACCCGGAGGAGCTGAGAACTCGGAGCCCCACTCCTCAATGCGCCCCCAGAGAAAAGCAGTCAATCTCTCTTATCTCCCCTGTCTCTGGCTGCACTCCATGCTCACCCGGCCTGTGACCGAGCATTTCTCTCTCTGGCACCCAACCCCGTGTGGAGTCTCCAAACCCAGCAGATCCGTGCGGTGCACTCCCGCGCTGCTCCTCCCGGGGAGGAAGGGGAGTCTCCCTGGATCTGCCACTTGTTGGGTCCCTGCTGGAGGAGCAGTGGCCCGACTGGGCCACGGATCACAGTTTATGGCCACCCTGAGCTGAGAGCCCGCGCCTCAACTCCATCTCTGCAGCCGGGTTCCCTGCTCTGATACCTGGGAGCTCTGCCGCACTCAGGCACCTCCGGTTTTTCTGTGACCCCGAGAGTCCTGAGACCACACTGTCCCGTGAGGGTTCCACCCCCTGCTTAGCCACTGGAGCGACGTCCCTCAGCAGAGCTGGCTTCTAAAAGTTCCGATTTTGTGCTCCGCGGCTCTATCACTTGCCAGAAGCTGCCTCCGGAGGCCCCCTCCCCCGCCGTCTATCCTCCCGAATATCGCCTCGGATTCACTTCTCCGCACGTCCTACCTTCCAGTAAGTGGCCATTTCTCTGTTCAGAGAGTTGTTGCTACTCTCCTGTTCGATCTCCTGTTGAGTTCGTAGGTGTTCAGAATGGTTTGATCCCTATTCAGCTGAATTCCTGAGTCCAGAGGCAATCCAGGTCTCCTACTCCTCCGCCATCTTGCTCCGCCTCTTTCTTGAGGCAAATTGTTTTATTTTAAAATATATTTATATGTATGTGCTGTATTTTATAGGGACTCTCATTTTCTTGACTGTTTAAAGTTTCAAATTAATATTCTCTAGCCATTGTTATATTTATATATATTAAACATATATAAAACTACATATATATATATTTATATATTTATATATTTATATATTCCTGGCCTGGATAGACTATCTGAATGTTTCTGATTCTGATGAAGGGAAGATTATACAACTTTCTGTCTCATCTCATCCTGCCTTGTCCTGACCCTCCTACCTTTTAGAAAGGCAGGCTCCCTCTAGACCAGCTTTGTTTTCTTTTTTTTTTAAATTTTTTATTGTTACGTTAATCACCATATATTACATCATTTGTTTTGGTGTAGTGTTCCATGATTCATTGTTTGTTCATAACACCCAGTGCTCCATGCAGAATGTGCCCTCTTTAATACCCATCACCAGGCTAACCCATCCTCCTCCCCTCCTCCCCTCTAGAAACCTCAGTTTGTTTTTCAGAGTCCATCATCTCTCCTGATTCGTCTCCCCCTCTAACTTACTCCCCTTCATTCTTCCTCTCCTACTATCTTCTTCTTTTTCTTTTTTCTTAAAATATGTTGCGTTATTTGTTTCAGAAGTACAGATCTGTGATTCAACAGTCTTGCACAATTCACAGCGCTCACCGTAGCACATACCCTCCCCAATGTCTATCACCCAGCCACCCCATCCCTCCCACCCCCGACCACTCCAGCTTAATCTCAGGAACAAACTGAGGGTTGCTGGACCAGCTTTGTTTTCTTAATGTTAAATACACTTGATTGTTCAGACAAATTTATTTGAAATTCATTTTCTTCTTTGGACAGAAACCATTGTTGACCTGGTTTAACCACATGTCATTAGTTTACTTTGAATGAAGTCTATATATTTCCATCATCTTTTATTTAATCTTCAAGTAATCATGGCAATGCCTTTATGAAAAGTTTTTAAAAGCATAATTAAGAATTTTTTTTTTTTAGTTGGGATCACTCAGGCTACCAATTTTTTAAACTCAGACTTGTTTGAAGTCACCAGTAATTTTTTTTTTATCATTAGTGGAGAATTTAGTCCTGTTAAAATTAAGCTAGCTATTGTTTTCTCTCTCGGACTCAGCTGATTAGTTTGGTATTCACTGGAATTTATTGCAAGATGTTGCAAAGCCAAAGCTATGTAAACTACACTGGAATAAGACTTTATGAGGAAAACATAAACAAGCATACACTGTCAAATAAATCATCCTTAATGGTGTGGTAAAGTTTGGAGTCAGAAGGCCTGATTTGAATTCTTACTCATTTACTGGTTGATCCACATGTGTTGAGTGACAACCTTAAGTGAAGCACCAGAGACAGGTGCAATTTCCTAGCAGTATGACCTTGTGCCAACTATTATATCCTCCCTGATCCTTTGTTCCCTTAAGAGTAACATGAAGGAAATAATATCTATTATAACATAATAGTTACATTAAACTATAATAATTTATGCAGCGTTCTTATGAGTATTTAATGTGGTGCTATATTAAAATAGTGAGACAACAGAGATGGAAGCATTTTTTAAATCCTAAAGTAATTATTGTAATTATGGTTGCTTATGCAAATAACAAAAAACATTTTACTCTGTGTTCTCTACTGAGTTATGTGGGATGGAAAAAAGTTATTTAAGACCTTGTTACTAGAATTATATGCTGGCATCCCCAGCAATGGCAAGATTTAGAAAATAGAAGGTGGCATAGAAAGTGTATTCCTAAGGCTGAGGTCAAGTACAGTAATTGGCAAATGAGGTCATTAGTGAAAAGGTCCATCCGTGGATGTAGAGGAAGGGACACTGGAAGGCAGCAGGACCCTGGGAGGACGTTTAAGGGAGAGATGTACAGAACTGAATCTTGAAAGATGGAGAAACTCCGTGGACAAAGGTGGGACAGTCCCAGGAATGCATACAGGATGTCAGTCTAGCTAGAGCATGGTTTTGAGAGTAATAAGGTAAGTAGTAAAGCTAACAGCTAAAACTGAGGAGAGTTTTGAAGGGCAGAGAGACAAGTGGAATGGTTCTATTTGAAGAGTGGGTATCATTTAACATCAAATAAATAAATGGCTTAGAACCTTGATATATCAGTTACTGTTTTCCAGTAAGGACAAAGTACAAACTCTGAGGCTTAGATGCCCCATCTGTGAATACTTGTCTCTCATCATTGCTTGGAGGACTAGATGAGATAAAATTCATCACAGTATCTGGCATACATTAGATTCTTCATAAACTTTCCTTTCCCTTCTCTTTATGGTTGCAGTTGGGGCTTTGACCTTAAATTAAAGTGTAAATGCCTCATGATAGTTTCCCTACACATTTTATCACTGAGATGTGTCTTAGATTTATATCATCTGTTTCCTACAGCCTAAGACCTGAAAGGATTGTCTTCAGAACTTATCTAGCAGGATATACATGTAAGTTCATGTGTGACTGTGGACCTTTAATTTTTCCCTAATCAATTGCAATTGCTTCTTCAACTAAATCCAAGTTCTTTAAAACATCTGGATTATATTAATAACATCCAGGTGGGAAGGTAGACTATTAGTTACGTATCCTTCACTATCTGTTGCCTGCTCTCTACTTACTGTAAGAAACAAGCTATTTCTGAGTGCCAGTGACTCCAGATTTGAGTTCATTTTGTTAAGTAGTTCAGAACATCACCTATCAGCATCTATTTCTTTCTCCTAAATAAAAGGTGACCTTTCTTTTCATCTTTTTCTTTGGTTTCTCATTAGAGAATAGATCAAGATGATAAAATAAGAGGAGTCTTCCCTCGCTTCGCTTTAGCTTTGTGCTATTGTTTTGCTCTAGTTCTTGGCAGCCATGATATCAAAAACAGTTTTTCAATGCACGGTAAGAATAGAAGCAATTTTTTAACACCTCCAAAAAATGAGAAATTCTTAAAATGGCCACAGCTCGACTGTTTTATTCAAGGAAGACATTTTTTTTTTCTTATTCCTTTTCCATTCTTTGTGTCATGACCTCATTTTATTTCAAGCACCATCGAAGTCTCAATGGGCTCAGAACTTACCTGAGCAAAGGAGACATGGACTAACCGGCCTCTCCATCCTATCTTGTCCTCCATCTGCTCTACTGTGTCCCTCCCACCCCCCTTTCAGCCCTTCCACCCTTCCTTAAGTGTAAGACCTTGTTTCCTCTTAACTCCATGCTAGAGAGATTCTCCTAAGGGGACTGATTTCTTATGTCTCCCATTCATCCTGCACATTATTTCCAACATCATCTTGCCTCTGTTCTCAAGATTTAGAAACAATTTCTGAATTATGAAGCCTTGTCACCGGGAGGGTAAGGGACAGTGGCATGGTCTATATAAGTGAAGTGTTGCCCATACTTAACTTGAAAAAAAAGGTCACAGATTCTCGGGCTCCCTCCAAGGCTTGCTGAATCCATTTTGAGGAATAATCCTGAAAATCTATATACTTAGTAAGCACAACAGGTGATGCTCTCATATGTAGGCTTGTTTAGAAATCTAGCCCGAAAGTGCACAGAACGCAAATCGGAGAGTCTGAGAGTCTGAGAATGCAATACTACATTTAATATCTGCAGAGAACTGGAAAAGTCATTTAACTTCCCTCTGTTTTCCCATTCAAAAATGAAGACATTAACAACTTACAGTCATCAGTATTGCGAGGCTAAAATATGAAAAAATACATACAAAGGCTGATACCGTATACTAGTTCCTTCTGCTTCCCTTTTTGCTCCGTTGCTTTTCTGAAGCTTGGTGAAAAGAATGAATGGTGCTTTCTTTCCCTCTTGCCAAATAGGCTTGTGAGAGGCAGATCTGAGATTCCAGAACCATAGCTCTGGCTTCGGTTTCCCTGCACACACGAGTCAGATCTGCAGGACAAAATGTAAAGGGTTTCAGGATCCCATGCAAAGGAACAGAACTGGTAGAAACTGGTAGAAACATCTCTCCCTCACTGAAACTAGAACAGTCTGGACTTATAATGGAAAGACCCCAGGGCATGCCCAGGAATGACAACGGACCATGATTCAGCACCCCAAGCCCCTATATCCAGCCTTAGTCCAGAAGTCTAAATCCAAATGGGCCCAGGGCATAGCTCTGGGAAGCTAGCATGTCCAAAGTGGGGTGGGCTCAGGAACAGGGAAAGCTGTACCTGATGAGGGGACTGATCAGGCTCGATACCAGAGACTGGAGGCATGAAGCCAGTGGGTCAACACCCCAGATCCGCCACAAATTTGCAACTGTTTTCTGATACCACAGTGCTGTGCCCTGTGCCCACATGGAATTCTCAGAGGATCCATGAGGTCAGACCATGCCCTACAGAATTGGTGTGTAGGCTGATTGCAGGTGAGATTGGGAAGTGCCCCGTGGCAGGCTGAGGTGGACTATGGGCTATTCAGCTCTAGAAATGAGAAGCATGTGCTTTTATATCAGCAGAGGTTTAATGTGGAGTCCAGCCTGGGGTGTGGTGAGTAAGCCAGTGTTTTATAGGCCTCCCCACCATGCCTAGCCTGGGTTTGTGCAAGTCAGTTGCAACTGTCCCCTCACTAACCTTACCTGGGGTCTGGATAGCTTGGTTAGGATTCTGGGGGAAAGAAAAAAAAAGATTCTGGGCCACAGGGAACCAAGATAACTAGAATTTGACCACAGTTCTTTTTTGGAAGCTGTTTCCCCGCAAACCCCAGCCTAGTCTCAGTGGCTCCCAAGGCCTCTTTCTTTTGCCCTATGTCCCTAGGCTTCATAATAGCCATGGAAAGTTGAACAAGCCATTTAATCTCCCTGATGCTCAATATTTTCAGCTGTATAGTGGGGCTGTCAGGCTGGCTGGGCAACGTAAGGGGTCAGTACACTTGTCACATAGTGTGAGCCTTGTGAATGTTAGTGCCCCCTTTACTTTTCCTCCCTTGCCAGAGAGATCCTCTGAATATTTGTTTGTGCTCACCCTTCTGACCCTTGGATTTACATAATAAACTGTCACCCTGATATATTTCCATCCTCTGAGAGCCACGAATAGTAAAACCTTCCTTAGGGTAATCCCAGCTGTGGACTGGGGGATAAGAACAAATAGAGGTCCTCTGGTACTTGAAGCCTGGTACCTGAAAGTAGATTTGTAGAGGTAAAGGCACTGACATGAAGAAATGAGCATCCATGTGGTCTGGCCTTTCTGAAACAAAGGCAGAGGTTCATGAGGCTTACAGAAATCTCTTGGAATATAGCAGGGAGGGGTAGGTTTTCAGGACAAAGATATGGGATCGTGACATGGGAGCAAACCAAAGAAGTATCATTCACTCATTTAACATATTTCACCAAGCACTAAACACCAGGATGTTGTGGTGAACACACTAGATTGGTTCTTGGACTTGCATCTCTGACAGAGCAGTGAGGGAGACTGGTGATAGGTGGATAGTACGGGCACCATCATGTCCCCCACGTTAAGACTAAAGCATCTCATACGCAACTAATGAGTCATCGAACAATGAATTTGTGATCCATTTCATGCCTCGGTGCAGTTCTGCTTGCCCCATTTCTTTCAGTATTGTTCCCAAGTGCACTCCCCAGGGGATCCTCTACAAACCTCAAGTTTGTTTCCCAGGAATCAAGTAGTTGACTCATAAACATGAAAATGAAATATGATGACTGGGGAAATCATGGAACCTAGGAACATAGCTGTCCCAGGCAGGTTTCTAAGGATAGACATCCCTCCCAAGGGGGACACAGGGCTGTAGAAGCTCCTAATAGGACTGACAAGGGAAGTCTTCTTCATTCCCCCTTGTCTCGGTCTATTCAGGGTGCTCTAACAAAAATACCATGGACAGGTGGCTTATAAACAAAGATTTATTTCTTACAGTTCTAGAAGCTGGGAAGTCCAAGATCAAGGCATCGGTAGATTTGGTGTCTGATGAGAACCAGCTTCCTAGCTCAAAGACAGTCTTCTTTTCTTTGTGTTCTCACATGGCACTAAGAGCAAGGGGATTCTCTGATGTGTCTTTTATATGGGCAGGAATCCCACTTACGAGGGTTCTGCCCTCATGGACTAAGCACCTTTTAAGGCCACATCTTTTTTTTTTTTAAAGATTTTATTTATTTATTTATTTGACAGAGACAGACATAGTGAGAGCAGGAACACAAGCAGGGGGAGTGGGAGAGGGAGAAGCAGGCTTCCCGCCGAGCAGGGAACCCAATGTGGGGCTCGATCCCAGGACCCTAAGATCATGACCCGAGCCGAAGGCAGACGCTTAACGAACTGAGCCACCCAGGTGCCCTAAGGCCACATCTTTTAATACCATTGCATTAGGTGTCAGGATTTAACATATGAATTTTAGGGGGATACAAATATTCAGTCTATAGTACTTACTTTGCTCCAAAGACTACATTACTCCAAAGAAGAAATTTTCAATCACAGAAATCAAAGTGCAGGCAAGTTAATATTCAAAACATGTCATTGGATCAAGTTATATATCCATGTAACATATAATTAAATGTTATAAAGTTGGGCCTATTATATGTGAAATAAATACAATTATGTTTGATCCAGACTGTAAAAATGCTTACTTCCTATGTATTATATGCTAATGTGCAATATGGAGTGGATTTCTGCTTATTTATTTAAAAAGAAAATCCAATTAGTATTTTTAGCATATATTATGTGGTCTAGATGTTTGCAGCTTGATTGCCACTTTGGAGACATTTTAGCTTATTGTATTGAATCATAGAATAAGCTTTATGCTCAGAAAGTCTAAAGGGAAAAGGATAAAAGAGGGCAGAATTTGTTCAGCAGTTTACTGGAATTAAATATTTTTGCATTTATATATTTAAATTTTTAAATTCTAAGTTTTGTCAGGTCTTAGGAACTCATAATCATAGTTTGATATGAAGGATACTGCCACCAGCTAGTCTCTGCTCTCTCTTAATGTAAAAGGAAACCGAGTCTCAAAGGAGGGGTGACTGGCCCTAGGTTGTAGATGAATTAGCAACAAGACTTCACCTAGGACCTGAATCTAACCACTCCCATCCTGGGACAAGCTTCTTGCAACAACCTGCTTGAGTGTTTTTCAATGTGGCTTCATGCTGTTAATTTAAAATGTGTGTGAGTTTCTGTTAAGACATTTGTGAGTGGGGACAGGCATGAAAAAGGGCATGCAGGCCTTTCCACCAAGTTGTGTCAACATCTAGGTATTAGAAAGCACCACAAAGATGAATATGCCTTACTTTTCACTCGGTTGCAGACAGTAAAGCCTCAGGAGTCAGAGGCAAGTCTTTCTCATACTAAGTGAGGACCTGGCCCTGAGCAATTCTGGAGAAGGCAGAGTATCCCAGGACTGCTTGGGCAACATGGGCCAAGCTCATCTTTCAGCTCCAGTTGGAGGAATAACCCAAGGGTAGGACCCTGTAAGGTATTTCAGGGATTGCAGAAATGAAGGGAAGTCCTTGTTTTGAAGTAGAGTGTAAATTTTATTTTATTTTAAATATAATTCTCCAAAATATTTATTATTTTGACATATGAAGAGCATAAGGAACATCCATTTACCCACTGTTAAAATGAGTATCCATATGCCCACCGCCCAACTTAAGAGAAACAGAATGTGGATTTAAAATTTTAATAGTAACGAATTATCTATATCTGTGATAATTCTGCTATTTTTAATGCTTTGAAAAATTTAAAAGCAAAATTTCAAAATAGCTTTCATAAATCAGTTTGACCTTGCCCTGAAACCAAAACAATAGTTAATTCACTTGAAGCAGAGATATAATAGGTTCAAATAGCAAAATATTTCCAAGAGTCAATTTTAACAAGTTAAATCAAAAATAAAGTAGTTCATATTTTCATATTAAAAGTCATTTTATGGGAACCCCTTTGTTTCACTGAATTTAAATATGTCATTATAAACTCAATATATTCCCAATAGTGTCACCATGCAGTGACAACCACTATTAATATTTTCACATGTTTTCTTTGAGCTCTTTAAAATTCTTTGCATGAGTTTTTTAAAGGGTGTTTTAGATTCTGTTGCACAGATGAAGAGCACCTTCTTGCCCACCCCCCCCCCCCGTAAGGGAGTGTTCCCTGGGACTCTGTATTCCCTTGATAAAGAGAAAGCTGTCTGTCTTCTACATATGCCAACCACAGTTGGCCAGGATGATTGGTACAGCCATGAGAACAACCAGTCTAGCCAGAACCTTGGCCAGTGCAAATATAACATTTAAGAAGGAAATTTTTATGAAATGTATTTGATTATGAAAAACATCCTACCAGGAATGTACAAAGATCATCATCCATCCAGAAATCCAGAAGCAAGTGAGAGATACATACGCATTGATGTTTTCCGACATTGTTTACTACTGCCCTTGCCTAATCATAGGATGAGAGAAGAATGCAGCAGGAAGCTTCTTAGATGTCAGATACATCTTAAATCCATTTTAAGGATTGGGAAACAAGCCAGAGATTAAGTCACATGTCCTAGGTCCCACAGATGGTAGAGTGGCTGTAGCTCAGCTGCCTTCCTAGGTACTCTCTTTTCCTGTCTTTAGAGGAACTGCATGGGTTTTTCTCATCCGGCTTTCAGGACCTTGCTATCTCATGCAATTATACCAATGTGAATATTCTAATATGAGTCATAGACACTTGTTTGAATTTTGCCATCACTCCATTTTTTTTTTAATCACAGGTAAGAATTTTCACTTGACAATTTGAATTTGACAAATCATGAAAACTTGTAGGAGGCTGTAAAATAAGATTGTGAGCAGTTATCTAAGGGAAAAACAGATGCAAAATTTAACTGGCAAAAGAATAAAATTAAATCAGATGCCAGAATAACCCAGGTCCTTTTCTGTCTCTTCAGATGACAGCCCTACAGCTGCTGTGCTGAGTATTTGATGGGAAGTGAAAGGCATTAACACTTTGTAAAACATGACAAGGAATATATTTGATAAATAGTTCCCCCTATAGATGAAAATTTGCCCTCAGGTATAGTTCTACAGAGAAAATGACATTTTTAAAGTAAATTTTATAAGGCTTTTTTTTTTTTAAGTTTGAGGATGTGTGCTGCAGAGTTTTGCGTTTTAAGCATGTGTTCATGATTTCCTTGATAATAGGATTTCAGACTTCCAGTTTTTCCTTGCCTTTGATATCCAGTTCTTTGATTGCCTGGGTGGCTAGAAAGTCTTATGTGGTTTTCACTCACTACAACTCTAGTGACTTTTTAAAAGGTGGACCTAACAGAAGCACAGTCCAGAGGAATAAAGCAGAATTTTGGAGCTCTGCACCCTTCCTTCCCCGTATGTCAGATCTCTGACCTTGAACAAATCATTGAACTCACTTGAATCACCATTTTCTTATCTGCCAAACTAGGGCTGAATTAGTCAGAGATGGTTTTCTCTAAGAAGTGAGTTTCATTTGGGATTTGTATGATCAGAGAGAAGAAGACATTGGATCCCAGGTTGGGGAAGAATATAATCAAAACCTTAAAGATGCCTAGCAACGAGACCAGCCTGACTGGTTAGATATTTTGAGGCATAGTAGATTTTAAAGCTGAACAGCTAAAGTGGAGTCCAATTAAGGTGAGCCTTAAAACCAAGTTAAAGGACCCAGTGTTGATGTGGTAAGGACTAGGGAACCATTAGAGTCATGGTTTGAAAAGTAGAGAAACAGATGCTGGAAGACAGGTCTGGTAAATGGATAAGAGGAATTGGTTTGGATAATATTTTGCAGTCTAGGGAATAACCTAGAGATTAATACATTTAGATTCCTTAAGACGTGTGTGTGTGTATGTCAATTAATAACTTTGGCAGACTAGACTTCTTACAAGTTAATAAATTATCTAATTTCAAAGCTAGTCAAAAGCTGCATTTTGGTTGATTTGTCTACAAGTTTGTGCCAAAGTTATTGGTAACAGGTTATCACTATGCCCAACCAATGAGAGATTCACCTGTGGGTGCACAAGTGAAGGTACTTGGCCAGAAATAAAACCAAGTCCCTCATCTACAAACCCATAAATGTGCTTGTATTTCATATCAGAGAGCCAAGTTCCACATTACCCCATGGTGAGCTTTGATCAAATTAAAGGTGGCATTAATAGTTAACATGGTATTTTCCCAATTTTATTACATGACTTGTTTTTGAGTTGAAGATGAGGCAGAAACTAGAACCTCTATTCTTTGGAGAGCCATAAATCACATTAAAATATTAGAAACTCAGAATAATCCTATAGTAAGAAACTGTTCAACTTTCTATCAACACTTAGATTTCTTAAACTTCGTCTACAGACCCAATTCTCTTGTAATTTACGTTAACATCTAATGACACTATGGCTATCCAAAACAATGTAGAAAACCACTAGGTCTAGGATATTAAGCTTTAACCAAAATAATTAACAAAGTATTTTTCCCCTTTAGACAGTGGCTCAATATTTAGTTTTCGTGGAAATCACAGAGTAAATCTAAACATATTTGTGACCTAGACTTCAAGATGCATAGATCACTGACAACATGACAGTATAGAAGGCGTACAAAATTTGGAGCTAGATGTCATGAGTTAAAATCATTGCTTGGCTCCATGTTAGATAGTTAGTCTTTTTATTTATTCCCTGTAGTTTTCTCACCTACAAATATAATATTATCTATCTATAGGTGGTTATGAGCCTTAAAAGAGATAATGTACATGAGGATCTGTTGTAATTGCGTGACCTCATTTGAAGCTATATTCTGGTTCAAAATGTGTTTGTGCCTACTTGTTCCTGCTGTCATAGAAATTAAAGCAATTCCTACCATGTAAACAGAGTTGAAGGGACCTATTTGGGCAAACTGTCATGTGAAGGTTGGGTACCTAAAGCTATGTTACAATTCAAATTAGAGGACAGGAAAAGTCAGAACAAGACTATAAAAGAAGAAATGCACATTTGTATTCAAATCTCAGTCAGGAGTTGGAAATGCTGACATACCGTGTTTGACTGGAAGAGTTTTGTAAATAACGAGAATTTGAATGCCTTTATGTTAGCCAGAGGACCTACTTTATTGTCTTACGTCTACCCTGAGACTTACATTTATATCCCTGCCCCTTCCCTGAGAGATTTAGAGGTTGCTAACCTTGCTCTAAGCTGTGTGCTTAGTTAACCTGGTTACTGAGATAAATTGGTCCTTACCAAGATCATGAGGTCATGAAGACATTAGATCCAAGCATTATGTCTTAACTGACCTCACCAGGGCCCCCTAAGCAGCCCTGAGCCAGGGGATTCAACAATATTTTAGGTAAGCAAGAAGGTTATTTAACTCACAGAATGCAGATCTGAACTCAAGCCTGCTGACCTATAGCCTATAAGGAAAAACATAACCAAAAAGAATCCACTGCCATTTGAAGTGAACCAGCTCTCCAGATCACTGTCCAGATAATGATTTAATTAGAAATAATAATGGAAGACATCTTTATGTATATAACATCTTAAAGAATGCAGGGTTCTTTTTTGTAGCATACCTTATGTAACTCTATTAAGAAATAATCACTATTAGGGGCACCTGGGTGGCTCATTTGGTTAAGCATTTGACTCTTGATTTTGGCTCAGGTCATGATTTCAAGGTTGTGAGATCCAGTCCTGTGTCTGGCTCCATGCAGAGCGTGGAGCCTGCTTAAGATTCTCTCTCCCTCTTCCTCTGCCCCTCCCTGCCTCTAAAAAATAAAAAGAAAGAAAGAAATTGTTACTATTAGAATGAGAGAAGTCTGTGTCTCGGAGAGAAGTGATTTGCCCAAGGTCATGCAGCTGAAAGGGTGTGTAACCAGGACTGGAGCCAACATTGTTGTTCAAAAGCCTCAGGTGCCCTGTACACTCCATACCTCCCAGCATGAGATTACTAATGCCATGATCTTCTTTATAAGGGGAACTATATGAACATGTGGGTATCCAAATTATTTTGTTTCCCATCTGATGTCTGGAAAGGCTTGCCTCCTGGATGCTGTCTGATAGTCCCTATTTTCTCCCTTTGCAGAGCGTTAATAGGAACAAGTGCTAGAGAGGTTTATAAGGAACATTCTGTTACCAATATGTAAATTTGGATTACTACCATTGGGAATGCAAAACAAAACGAAACAAAACAAAATAAAACCCTAAAGTAAATTCTTTTAAAAATTGGCCCTGCTCGGAGAGGAAGAATGAAGGGGAGTAAGTCAGAGGGGGAGACGAACCAGGAGCGATGATGGACTCTGAAAAACAAACTGAGGTTTCTAGAGGGGAGGAGGGTAGGGGGATGGGTTAGCCTGGTGATGGGTATTAAAGAGGGCACATTCTGCATGGAGCACTGGGTGTTATGAACAAACAATGAATCATGGAACACTACACCAAAACAAATGATGTAATATATGGTGATTAACATAACAATAAAAAATTAAAAAAAAATAAAAATTGGCCCTGCTCAAGATGCAGATGCCCTGACCCCCTTTCAGCCTAATCTAGGGAGAGCTATTCTGGTTATGGATATGGAGACTTCCTTAGCAATGCCTCAACTGTAATTTTGAGCCAGGATCTCAAACTCATAACTGAAATTATTTCAGCCTAAATATCCTTCCACCTCACTGCTGAGCAGCCCAAGGACCCTGTTTCCTGAAACCCTATTGAAAATTTATTGTCCTCTAGGTCAGTGGTAGGAATACCAACTGGCATAACCTATTTGGAAAGCAAATGGGCAGTATATAGCAACATTCATATATATAGCAATATTAAAGTTTATTTCCGTGCTGGGAAATGGAAATGTGGTCATTGATTTATATGCAAGGGGTAATAACATCACCTAGTTATTTATTATATCAACTCTTGGAAAAAATGCCATGAGAGGTTTTTTTTGTAATAAAAAATAACTGTGCAACCATATGATGGACTAGTCTACCCTGATAAAATTATGCATTTGAAAAGTATATTTAATGATGTGAGAAAGTGTTAAAAACATACTGTCAAGACAAGACAGAAAAAAATGTATGTGAGTAATTGTGTGTGTGTGTGTGTTGAACACCACAGGTCTCATTAGCCTGTGGGTACAAAGAGGCCACATCAAAGTCCACATTACAATGGCCTTACAACCTTATAACCTTATCATAGAGCCAATACCAGCCCGTGCTCAGCACCAAATCCAAGCAGACCTTTTTCCCCCTTTCCCTGGCTTCCTTGTCAAGGCTCTCTCCACGGATCTGCTGTGGACGTATTTCATTATGACTCTGGGAGCTGGACTACTTGGACCTCAAGGATACCATTTTATATGAAAGGAGATGCTTTTCTTTTCTGAAATTGTGCTTGGCCTTTAACCTTGAATGCTAACATTGAGGTAAGAAAGTCAGGAAACAAAACAAAACAAAGAAAACAAACATGTACCTAACACCTAATAATTTCTAAATATTTACTATACCCTTCGTTCAAGTTATCTATTAATTCTCAGCTATTCTCACTCTCTTTAATATGGAACTTGAACAGATCTAGATAGCACTCTGCACAGTCATTTTATTTTTTTAAAGATTTTATTTATTTATTTGACCGAGAGAGACACAGCAAGAGAGGGAACACAAGCAGGGGGAGTGGGAGAGGGAGAAGCAGGCTTCCCGCCAAGCAGGGAGCCTGACGCGGGGCTCGATCTCAGGACCCTGAGATCATGACCTGAGCTGAAGGCAGACGCTTAACGACTGAGCCACCCAGGCGCCCCTGCACAGTCATTTTAGACCAGAGGTGCTGTTTTGCTCCCATTGACCCTAGAAAGATAAGGAGTCTTAGTCCTGACACAGACCCCGTACCTGAGCAGGGTACTGTTGTCCACTGACAGATGCCACTAACATTGCCTTCCTGCCCGGATCTCTATCCCTGGTCCTAGCTGTATTCCATCTTTCTACCTGTATGGACTTCTCCGAGGCCAACTGTTCACCTAGCCTCCCACCAGTTTCCTAATCACACTCCACTTGCTGGAACCCATGTTCCACCTGCCCTCCTGGATAGCCTCCCATCAAGAACAGCTGCAGCTGAACCTCCCACACCACTACCCACCCAACAGGCAAGTCTAGTTCCAAGTCAAAGCCCTCCCAGCCTACTGGTACACCACTGCAGTTAACCTTGCCATACCCGGCCATGATACCTCGATGGTTCTTAACATTATGTGCCTTGGCACACATATTGTAAAATTTTTCAGGATATCCATTTGTTTTTAAATCTCTTAGCTGTTCCCTGTTTCTTCAAATTAAGTTATTTGGAAGGAGTGAACAGCTGAAATTTGAGTATATTTTTTGGAAGATTGAGGACTGACAAGAGAAAAAATATAGCTGATTTAATATTCCTGTCTCTCAATCCGCTTCACACTGGAGAATGGAGGTGAAGCCAGGTTGTGAAAAATAATAAAGCCAATTACTTTGTCTGTTCCTTTGTGTGATATACTGCACCTTTTTTTAAAGAAAGCATAGATCAGCGGGTACAAATTGGTAGTTCTGTCGCCCTGGGTATATAATGCCCAGATCATCAATTATTATTACAGCATTGTATATTTGCTCTTAGAGAGAGTGAAAGCTATACTGTCCTGAAGGAGAGTCCTTGGCTCTCAGACTATGCTTCCCTTGCTGGTCTCAGCCCTGCCTGTTCCTGAAAACTGAGTCCAGTGATGTCTTCATCTGTCCTTACTACTGGAACAATTTAGGCTTACAGCAGAAAGAACTTTATGCACGAACAATGAATCATGGAACACTACATCAAAAACTAATGATGTAATGTGTGGTGATTAACATAACAATAAAAAATTTAAAGAAAAAAAGAAAGAACTTTAAATTACTAAGCTGTTTACTGGTGAAACTTATATTGAGTCCACTTTCTCACCTTTGGCCTTTTTCTTTTTCCCACTTTGGTCCCAAGGGGTACTCCCAGGGAGTTAGTTGTTGCCCCCTCAGGTCACCACTCTCTGTGAGTGTCACAGAAAGACTAACAGTGAATTGCAAATAAAGACAGCCAAGAATCTTTTGGCATTTGAGGAAAACCACAAGCATAAAACAGGGTCGCTGAGCTTAATAAAAAAGTAAAAGTTAAGAGAGCAAAAGAAACATCACCCAGCCTTCTCAGTATCCTCCTGAATGTCATCAACTGCCCAAGATGACACCATCCTCCTCTGATCAGATGTCCATGCTCATTCTACCTGAAAAGAAACTCACTTGTTGCTTAATACCAATCTAAGGATGTGGGCAGGGTGGTTAGGAGATGGTGGGCACAGTTCCTTCTAGCTGCCCCTACTCAGTATCCCTGTTATTGACTTGGTCATTTTTTAGGGGTTGGGGGGGACCCACCTGTGTCAGCCTGCTTACATTGAAAACACACTTGGAGCCATGGCCATGCTTTGAAGTTCTCCTCTGGTAGTTTGGAACTGTGGCTTTTATCTTCCATATCATCCTCCTTTGTTTCAAGGTGTTAATGATTTTTTTAAAATATATATGTCTTATGTTATTAAGAAACATTTGCAGGGGCACCTGGGTGGCTCAGTGGGTTGAGCATCTAGCTCTTGATTTCAGCTCAGGTCGTGATCTCAGGGTCATGAGATTGAGCCCTGTGTTAGGCTCCATGCTCAGCCGGCAGTCTGCTTGAGATTCTCTCCCTCTGCCCCTCACCCAGCTCACACTCTCTTTCTCTTTCTCAAATAAAAAAAAAAAAGAAGTCTTAAAAAAAGAAGTATCTGCAGCAGGAGAAAGAAGCTGTCACCTTTTCTTAGGAAGCCATGTTGTTCTGAAACTTGGATTCCTTCACCCAGTAGGTGTGGTTTTCATCTGGGTTTCCTGGGAGTCACAGAAATAACATTTCACACACTCTCTCATATCAGAGTAAAATATGGTCTTGATGTACAATTGTGCAAAGATGTTCAGAAGACACTTTCCAGTCCTCTGTATTTTGATGTGCCCCTGCTTATATAATGGCCACACTCCCAGGCAGCTGGACACAGGAAATTTTATAGACCTGGACTGTGTCTGAACAGAACCAGCACATTCCAAGTTGACATGCTCCATATTCATCTTTGGTGTGTTCCATTTCCATTTTTTAAAACTCCATATTAAATATGTAGGTTTTAAATTGAGTACAGAGGAATATTAAATATTTGAATATTATCAAAGGAAACAGAATGAAGAGATTTTTTTAAAAAAAGAAGCATTCTGACCTGAAATCAGAATACTTGGGTTAATATCTTGGCTCTGAATGATGAAACATTTTGCCCAGCGTTGCTGAGCCATGGAGATCTGGGAGTTTCCCTCCCTCATTTTATGACTTTGGCATTTGAGGAAAACAAAACCAGAGGATGACAGAGCCTGACTAGATTTCATATATATGGGAATGTCCAAATATATTAAGTTATATACTTGGTAACTGTGTGTTTCCTCAGGGAAGTTCTGCAGAGACAGAAGAAATTTTGCAGCATTTGTGATGACATCCAAAGAAGGCATTTTAAAACATTTCCTAGTGTGTGACAAGATATGCCCATCTCTTTATAATGAAATGAGAGTAAAAAAGCTTTAGTTTATTTCATGGTGACAGATTCTTGCTCAATGCAAACTCAGAAATTGGTGCCAAATGGGAAATTGCATTGAGATGTAAAACGTATCACCTCTTACTACATATCTGATCATTAATTTGTTTTCTGTACAAAACTTTAAAAAAAAAGTACCAAAGTGATTAAAGCATGTATGGATATTTATTTCATTAACACCTTAACACCAGATGCATTTGGTCTCTATTTTAACAAAAATAATAACATTCCCCTTTATATTCCTAATGTTCTAATAGTTGAGCTTATCCAAAATGAAAGTTATATTAGAATTTCTATTAACAAATTTTGTATTTGAAATTTGAGTTGTAATTAATCAAATCTATAATATGATATCTGAGAAGATTACCTTTTGTTGTAGAACAAGAATAAGTAAATATTTTAATATTCAGCTAGTAACAAATACTTACAGGGTCAGGAAAATAAACTTTTTAATAAATTGGCATCTTGTTATAGCTTAGAAGCTTGATGCCATATGTTTAACTTCTACTGCAATTAGACCACAAAGTAAAAGCAGATTGAAGATTTTTTAATAGCATTTTCTGCTTGTAATCTCAATATGTGTTCATTGTATAAAATTTGAAAAATAAAGAGAAATGTAGAAAGATTATCTATGATCCCACCACCAAGAGATGTCATAAATGAGCATTTCTCCTTTCAGTCTTTTTTTCCTACTGTGTTTATAAAAATACAGATATTGCTGAATAATATGGTTCCTTGTTTTGCTTTTTCAAAAGTGTCTTATAAGTCATCTTCCCATTTAATTTTAAAGATTTTATTTATTTATTTGACACAGAGAGAGAGAGAGAGAGAGAGCACAAGCTGGGGGAATGGCAGGCCAAGGGAGAGGGAGAAGCAGGCTCCCCGCTAAGCAGGGAGGCAGACGTGGGGCTTGATCCCAGGACCCTGGGATTATGACCTGAGCCGAAGGCAGACGCTTAACCGACTGAGCCACCCAGGCACCCCCATCTTCCCATTTTAATTTATAGTTGTAAATTTTTAACTGCCTTTATTGTTTTTATAAAATGAAACTTAATCATATATATGTAAAAAGCCATATATTTGTGTGTGGGAATGCATACATATATATGTAAAAGGACAAAAGTATTAACACTCCAAACGCTGCAACTCAGTAGTAAATATTTTTAAAATGTAGGGAGCATCCTTAAGCACCACCTTAAACACCACGCTATGCTTATTTATACCTACCTATATTTATATATTAAAAATCTTGAGTTCCTACTGATTTCTCCAATTCCAGTCCTAGGTCACAGAATTTATTCTAGCCTTCCCCATTTCCTTATTCATAACTTCTTTTCCATCAATGAAAAACTCAGCTTTTGTTATCCACAACATATTGACTTATTTATTTAATTCTAATATACACATAATTTCAGAATCATTTACTCATACCCATTTTAAAAACAAGTTTACTAACTAGAATACAGGACTTGTGCACAGTGGGGTTAGCAAATCTTTCTATAAAGGATCAGAAAATAACTGCAGGAAACTGGTCAACACACGACAAAGACAGTTTTCCCTCGGATGCCCATGGAGCTATATCCTAGACTTCCCTCAGGTTGTGCCCATACTGAGGCACCTTGATGGGCTGTTAAGATTAGAACCCCCTCCCCACTGCAGCTAGACCACCTTGCTCCCTCTTTCCCTACTTCTCTCTCTCTCTCTCTTTTTAAAGATTTTATTTATTTATTTGACAGAGAGAGACATAGTGAGAGAGGGAACACAAGCAGGGGGAGCAGGAGAGGGAGAAGCAGGCTCCCCGCTGAGCAGGGAGCCAGACTCGGGGCTCGATTCCCGGACCCTGGGATCATGACCTGAGCCGAAGGCAGATGCTTAACAGATGGAGCCACCCAGGCGCCCCTCCCTACTTCTCTCTTGTCGCACTTACCACACTGCAGCACACGCTCAGTTCATCTGCTCTAGGACATTTTACACATACACTTGAACATCTCTAAAATGTGAATATTTCTGGGGCGCCTGGGTGGCTCAGTCAAGCATCTGCCTTTGGCTCAGGTCATGATCTCAGGGTCCTGGGATGAGCTCAGGTCATGATCCTGGGGTCTCGGGATCGAGCGCCATGTCGGGCTCCCTACTCAGCGGGGAGTCTGCTTGTTCCTCTGCTTCTGCCGTTCCCCCTACTTGTGCTCTCTCTGTCTCTCTCTCACATAAGTAAATAAATACCTAAAATCTTTTAAAAACTAAATAAGATTTAAATATTGCTTAATCAGTAACAGATCATTTAATTGGGAGCTTCAATTCTGTCAGCATTTGTAATCAGTCGTGTTTTAGATTTCATAAAGCATGGTATATAATTTACTTATTTCTTTTACCTTTTATCTTGCCCTCTCCGAATATGAAAGGCATGAATCCAGAGTTACTAGAGAGGGTCTTCTAGCTGCTGTAAATCTCAGTGGATTAACAGAATAAGGATTTATTTTTCTGTGTCATTAAGGCTTCTCTGTTCCACACAGGGCAGGAGTGTCCTCTACTGGGTCCTTTACCTCCAGCCAGCTTAAAATAGTGAGGGTTGAAGATCACTTAAGTATATGAGAGCAAGCCTGAAATGAGTGTTTATCACTTCTGCCTAGTAGCTATTTCTGTATTAATCAGAGTATGCTAATGGCTGTGTTATTATGGACTGAATTGTCTTTCCTAAAAAGATATGTGGAAGCCCTGGTATCAGTGAATGTAACCTTATTTAAAAATAAGATCTTTGCAGATACAATCAAGTTAAGATGAGGTCATGCAGGATTAGGGTGGACCCTAAATCCAGTGACCAGTGTTCTTCTAAGAAAAGAGAGATTTGAAGACACAAAGGAGACACAGGGAAGAAGTCCATAGGATAATAGAGGCAAAGGTTGGATTTACACTGCCACAAGCCAAGGAACACCAAGGATTCATAGCAACAACCAGAAACTAGAAGATGCAAGGAAGGATTCTTTCCTAGAAACTTTGCAGGGGGCACGGCCCTGTTGACACCTTGATTTTGGACTTCTAGTCCCTAGAACTGTGAAAGAATAAATTTCTGTTGTTTTAAGCCACTTGGTTTATAAGAATTTGTTATAGCTGTCCTAAGAAACCCCAACCCTACTCCTATACCAAAATCTGTATCAGTCAGGGTTCTGCAGAGAAACAGAACCACTAAGGTGTGTGTGTGTGTGTGTGTGTGTGTGTGTGTGTGTGTGTGTGTGTGTGTGTTCCACACAAGGCCTTAGCATCCTGTTAGATCCTTTATCTCTAGTCAGCTTAAAAAGTGAGGGTTGAGGGGTGCCTGGGTAGCTCGGTCCATTAAGCACATCCGACTCTTGATTTCAGCTCAGGTCATGATCTCACAGGGTCCTGAGATCAAGCCCCACATGGGCTCCATGCTGGGCATGGAGCCTGCTTAAGATTCTCCCTCTCCCTCTCCCATCCCTCTCATATGAGGGTTGAAAGGGCATCTGGCTGGCTCTGTCTATAAAACATGCAACTCTTAATCTCAGGGTTATAGGTTTGACTCCCATGTTGGGTGTAAAGATTACTTAAACATTAAAAACTTAAAAATAAAAAGTGAGGGTTGAAGATCACTTAAGGATTTTGAAATAGTAAGAGATTCTCTTATTCTATATTCCTATATAGAATAATATAATTCTGTAATATATTATTATGTATAATCTGTGGATTCTGCTTGTCTATTTCTTCTGTTTCTATATAATTAATATCATTACAAACATACTTATATATATGATTTATTTTAGGAAATTGGCTCCAATGATTGTTGGAGCTGGCAGGTCTGAAATCTGTAGGGCAGGTGGCAAATCAGAAATTCCTACAGGAGTTGATGCTGCAATCTTGAGGAAGAAGTTTTTCTTCTCTGCAGAATCTCAGTTTTTGGTCTTAAGGCCTTTAACCAATTGTAGGATAAGGCTCATCTGTTTATTGAGAATAATCTCCTTCACTTAAAGTCAACTGAGTGTAGATGTTTACCTCATCTACAAGATACCTTCACAGCAACACCTAGAGTAGTGTTTGATTAAATAAATGGCTACTATAGCTTAGCTACATTGACACATAGAAGTATCACATAGGACAAAGTAAATCAAAATTTCTGCTGCTTGACATGGAAAAATGTTTATTTCTCTCATTATGGTTAAATATTGAGTTTGTTGGCAGAGGTGGGGAAGAGTGCTGGCCTCCATATTATCACAGAGGAGATCAGGAACCCATTTAGGAACTCAGAACCCATCTAGCAGTTCCTCCCCTTAGGGCTTTCAGAAAATTGTTTAAAACAGGCCAGGAACTAGAATATATCCCTTCTTTTTATATTGGCCAGAACTCAGCAGCATGGCTCTGCTTAGCTAGCTGCAAGGGGAGCTGGGAAATGTAGTCTTCCTATATGAGCAAGAGGAAAATGAGATGATTTTAAGGAACACAAATCCCTGTCTTTGCCTCATAGGGATTATTTTTCTGCTTTGTTCACTGCTATATCCCAAGAATCTAGAAAATTAGGCTCTGAAACATATTGTTGAAGTACTAATGAAAAAAGAATACAGTAATATAAAATAAATAATATAAGAAATTCCAAAAGATTAAGCTTTCGCACATAGGTTACTGAAATAAACATGAACAGGGGCACCCAGGTGCCTCAGTTGGTTAAGTGTCTGCCTTTGACTCAGGGCATGATCCCAGGGTCCTGGGATAGAGCCAGGCATCTGGCTCTCTGCTCAGCAGGGAGTCTGCTTCACCCTCTGCCTGCCACTCCCCCTGCTTGTGCTCTCTCTCTCTCTCTCTCTCTCTGTCAAATAAATAAATAAAATCATCAAAATAAATAAATAAATAAATAAGAACAACTGAATTAACTCATTGAAAGAGAGAGATTATGTAAGAAAGCCAAGTGCAACTATATGCTGTTTCCAAGAAACACATTTTAATGATAACTGAAGGTAGAAAATAAAGGGATAGGAAAGAACTACTAGTCAAATACATTTTTTAGAAAAAAGAAAGCATAAAGCTAAAGAAGAGTCACAGTACTACTGAAAGGTGAGGTGCTAAGTAAGGCTAATGAGACGAATCAGGATAAAGAGGGACATTAAGTAATGATAAAAGCACAATTTATCAAGATGATAACTAGCCATTAACCAATACAAACCAATCTACATAGCAACTAAACATGAAAAGTAAAATACATTACGTCAAAAAAATGTTTGATACCAATACAATTATATGTTATAATGAAAACCTCCTATATATTTTTTGTCATAGTTGAAGAGATCTGTAGAGAGAGATATATATATAAGGACACAGACGATCAATACCATAAACCACTGAGCTGTTAGGTGCATTTTTTTGCATATTATTGAAGTAACATAAATCACAGAATGGCAGAAATTATAAAAGCAAACTAGCTGGCTAATATGTTCTGGTAAGTGACTCTTTTTATGTGCCTCATTTGTTTGCTTCAAAACATTTCCTTAAGTGTCTTTTCTAATTAAAGCCCATTATACACACTGATGGACTCTGCATTTAGCCCCTATTGACACAGCACTGCTACACAGTGCATTCATCCAAATATAAAGAGTTCCTTGGTGTCAGAGACCTGTGTTGGGAAAAGTGCTACATCTGGAGACCAAAGACTGGGTTTGAGTTCTGACCTTGCCATCATTAAAGTGATTTAATGCTTCTGATACATGCATTATTTATGTCTGGAATCACAAACTTGAGTTTAAATTCACACTATTATTTATCAATGATATGATCTTAGGCTGTTAACGCTCACTGAGATTCAATATTCTCATCTAGAAAATGGGGAGACAATCTCAAGATGTAATTCTGTCTATAAATACATTCAACAACCTTTAACATAATAGTGCAAATAACTTTGTCTCTTGTGATCCATCCAAAAGGCCAATGCAATCCCCATTTACCATACGGAACTATATTTATGATACAGCAACTGAAAGGCCAGTTGAGACGTATTGTACAAAATAAAGCAATTGTTTTCCCAAAAGAATAACAAGGGGTTAATTAAGACAGTGTTAAATAACAGATTCTGTTGCTATTTTAAAA
>NW_027397568.1:0-23845 GCF_003265705.2 Callorhinus ursinus
GTCTTTTGGTTTTGTGGACTGTTTCTTTTGCTGTGCAAAAGCTTTTTATCTTGATGAAATCCCAATAGTTCATTTTTGCCTGGGCTTCCCGTGCCTTTGGCGATGTTTCTAGGAAGAAGTGGCTGCGGCTAAGGTCGAAAAGGTTGCTACCTGTGTTCTCCTTTAGGATTTTGATGGACTCCTGTCTCACGTTTAGGTCTTTCAACCATTTGGAGTCTATTTTTGTGTGTGGTGTAAGGAAATGGTCCAGTTTCATTCTTCTGCATGTGGCTGTCCAATTTTCCCAACACCATTTGTTGAAGAGACTGTCTTTTTTCCATTGGACATTCTTTCCTGCTTTGTCAAAAATAAGTTGACCATAGAGTTGAGGGTCCATTTCTGGGCTCTCGATTCTGTTCCATTGATCTATGTGTCTGTTTTTGTGCCAGTACCAAACTGTCTTGGTGATGACAGCTTTGTAATAGAGCTGGAAGTCCGGAATTGTGATGCCGCCAGTTTTGCTTTTCTTTTTCAGTATTCCTCTGGCTATTCTGGGTCTCTTCTGGTTCCATACAAATTTTAAGATTATTTGTTCCATTTCTTTGAAAAAAGTGGATGGTATTTTAATGGGGATTGCATTGAATGTGTAGATTGCTCTAGGTAGCATTGACATCTTCACAATGTTGATTCTCCCAATCCATGAGCATGGAATGTTTTTCCATTTCTTTGTGTCTTCTTCAATTTCTTTCATGAGTATTTTATAGTTTTCTGAGTACAGATCCTTTGCCTCTTTGGTTAGATTTATTCCTAGGTATCTAATGGTTTTGGGTGCAATTGTAAATGGGATAGACTCCTTGATTTGTCTCTCTTCTGTCTTGTTGTTGGTGTATAGGAATGCCACTGATTTCTGTGCATTGATTTTATATCCTGCTACTTTACTGAATTCCTGTATGAGTTCTAGCAGTTTTGGGGTGGAGTCTTTTGGGTTTTCCACATACAGTCTCATATCATCTGCAAAGAGTGAGAGTTTGACTTCCTCTTTGCCGATTTGGATGCCTTTGATTTCTTTTTGTTGTCTGATTGCTGTGGCTAGGACTTCTAATACTATGTTGAATAGCAGTGGTGAGAGTGGACATCCCTGCCCATAATAACAAAATCTTATTATGTTATGTTAATCACCATACATTACATCATTAGTTTTTGATGTAGTGTTCCATGATTCATTGTTTGCGTATAACACCCAGTGCTCTACGCAGAACGTGCCCTCTTTAATACCCATCACCAGGCTAACCCATCCTCCCACCCCCTCCCCTCTAGAACTCTGTTTGTTTCTCAGAGTCCATAGTCTTTCATGGTTCGTCTCCCCCTCCGATTTCCCCCCTTCATTTTTTCCTTCCTTTTCCTAGTAGCACCCACTTTTAAAGATCATTTGGAAGCATGAGTTATTTGTCAGGTGTGATTTATTTAAGACAATAAACTTAGATTATTGAGTTGAACAAATAACTATTTGGATGCCTGCCAAGCCTTTAGAGTGAATGACAATATAATGAGACTGGATCACTCAGAAGGATGAATAATCAAAAGCCGTAGGATGAAATTAACATTGTTCAAAAGATCTCTTCCTTCTCTCCTTTGTGAATATTGAGCAATGGGAAAGTGAAAAGCATCATGGGAAGTACTGTCCTTTCATTCCAAGACAACGGCAGTAAATATACCTTATATTTGCATAATGCATTCCAGCTCACATGTGTTAATTCATATTCCATTAGAACTACTCTTCAAAGTAGTTATAATTGCACCATTACAGATGAGAAAACTAAGAATCCAGCAGATTAAGTGATTTGCTCAGGCTGCATAGACAGTGATGAGTGGAGCTAGAAATTGAACCTTATAGTCTATGTCCAGATGAGCCAAAAGGGGTTAGGGGAAAAGCAAGGATGTGGAATCAGCTGCATCCTTTTTGATCTCAGTTCTGCCACTGACTAGCTTCCCTTGGTTAGGTTACTTAATATTTCTGACTTCAGTTACCTCACTTGTAAATTCTGAATGGTGCTATCTACTTTCCTGGACCACAGGGGACAGTATAGAAGATAGAGTTTTAGAGTAGTCAGGGTCTTTGGTTTTGGAAGCCAACTGCCTGGTTTCCAGTCCTACCTCTAATACTTAGTGTCTGATCCTGGGAAAATCTCATAACATCTTTGTATCTTATTTTTATCATCTGCAAAATAATGCCTATTTCATAGTGTTGTTGGGATGATTACATGAGCTGATACATGGGAAGTGGTGCCCATGAGCGCTGGCACATAGTAAAATTCTCATTACTTGGAACACCCATTGCTTCTGGAACTAGAAAATATGGTTCCAGTACCCTAATTCCAAAGCCCGTGGGAGTCCAGATTCCCCGCTCCTCTTTCTAAGAGTCTAATTTCTGAAGTTCTTCATGCTGTCAAGATTCCCTACTCATCCTTCAGTTTTTGTTTGGTTCTGTTTTTACATTAGTAGCCACTGTTCTGTAACAGAGATCCAGGGTGGCAGTCCACTTTTTTTCTTGTGAGTTTTGTAGACACCCAGTCACACAGATCTTGTTGATAATCTTAGGGATTATCAAAAAGAATCCAATTGCACATCTCAAAGTTCATTTCCTGAATCTTCTCTCCCTTCTCTTCTCGCTCTTTCCTTCCTGAATTACTCCTACATCAAATTCTTCTCCCCCTTCATGTAGAGCAGTTGTGCTCATTTCAGATTTATCTTCAGTTCTGCTTCCCCAAACCCACCAACTTGTCCATGAAAATGAAGAGCCATCCTGCTTTGTGGCTGGCCCTGAACAATGTACCAGTTGCCAGTTCTTATGACTAGCATGAAAAGAACCAAAGACATTGTTCTTTTGTGCAAAATAGAAATTTTGGATAAATTAAGGATGGAATGCCTAATTTGGCAGTGGCTAAGATGAGGATTGTGAAGATGTTCACCCAAACACTAGATATGGAAGTAAGAAAGCGAGATAGGAAACAGTTTCATCGTGTCTGTTTCAGGAACAGTTCTGGTGAAAGGCAGTGAAAAGCATTTTACTGTGGATTTTCAGGTCCCTCATGTTTTCCTTATGCATGTGAGTATAGGCAGTGAAGGGTCCCTTCACTCCCATTTTGCACAAGGCCCTGAAGATTACATAGCTGGTCCTGAATGTAGGGATACTATGCTTGGGCTTTATTTTTGTCGATTAGTATTCATAAAAAAATTAAAGCAAAAATACTTCTTAATTCTTAGGAATTGGTTTTATGTGCTATGAGTGGATTATTACCTGGAACTTAGCCCTTTCTTGCTATTAGGACAAAGTCCCTTAATAATTAACATTTCCTTTAGCTAGTTTCCTAGAGATATTTGGCCAGGAAGTTTATTTTTTTCTTTTCCAACTGCCTCATTCGGTTTACAAGATAGTAAACTCATAAACATCACGATTTTGGCTGCCACTACAAAGCCAAAAGGGTGTTTGTTTGCTGTTTGTGGCACAGGAGAGTAGGATTTAAGACATAATGTCTGACCTATAGAAGATTACAAAATATGTGCTACACTTTTTAGCCAGCAGATGAACAACTAGAGTGTATGGTTTCTGAACGTGGCAAAGGCAACTTCTTAGAGGGCTCAGGCAGCAAACATCGTGCTGCCGAGTTTTTTATCATTCAGATTTCCACTCAGCATTTGGCTCATAATTATTTGTATATCAGTGGATCCAGTTTAAGGCAATATAAATCTCTTTATATATTACAATTTGGGTGCCGGAGACTGGTTCCCAGGTTCTCTCATGACCAGACTTCAGTAGCTTTAAGAAGACCAAAAGCAAAAGTAACTAAAAATTGAACTTCTAGAGTGAGCATCTGTGTCAAGAAGTACTCTGTCCCCATCATGCTAGTCCCCGACTTGACCTCAGGGAACCGTTCCTTCACTGTGTTATGGCTCAGGTTATGGCTCCCATACTAAGTATGAAGGGAAAATTCTCCAGAGGAAACAGCTTTTTGTCAGGTACAAAATGATTTGTAATAGTATCTTGCTAAATATTTACCTAATCAGGAAAGATGGTAGGAGATAGTAGGTTTTTTTTTAAATTTTTTATTGTTATGTTAATCACCACACATTACATCATTAGTTTTGGATGTAGTGTTCCGTGATTCATTGTTTGTGCATAACACCCAGTGCTCCACGCAGAACGTGCCCTCCTTAATACCCATCACCAGGCTAACCCATCCCCCACCCCCCTCCCCTTTAGAACCCTGTTTTTCAGAGTCCATCGTCTCTCATGGTTGGTCTCCCCCTCCGATTTCCCCCCCCTTCGTTCTTCCCCTCCTGCTATCTTCTTCTTTTTTTTTTTCTTAACATATATTGCATTATTTGTTTCAGAAGTACAGATCTGTGATTCAACAGTCTTGCACAATTCACAGCACTCGCCATAGCACATACCCTCCCCAATGTCTATCACCCAGCCACCCCATCCCTCCCACCCCCCACCACTCCAGCAACCCTCAGTTTCTTTCCTGAGATTAAGAATTCCTCATATCAGTGAGGTCATAGGATACATGTCTTTCTCTGATTGACTTATTTCACTCAGCATAACACCCTCCAGTTCCATCCATGTCATTGCAAATGGCAAAATCTCATTCCTTTTGATGGCTGCATAATATTCCATTGTGTATATATACCACATCTTCTTTATCCATTCATCTGTCGATGGACATCTTGGCTCTTTCCACAGTTTGGCTATTGTGGACATTGCTGCTATAAACATTGGGGTGCACGTACCCCTTCGGGTCCCTACATTTGTATCTTTGTGGTAAATACCCACTAGTGCAATTGCTGGATCGAATGGTAGCTCTATTTTCAACTGTTTGAGGAACCTCCATACTGTTTTCCAGAGGGGTTGCACCAGCTTGCATTCCCACCAACAGTGTAGGAGGGTTCCCCTTGGAAATAGTAGGTTTTAACCTGCCATTTTAAAATGGAAAATTTCTTCAAACTTATGCTTTTATGGCAACTCAGTGTATTAAATAGATGAGAGTTGAACTGTTCTTTCTGAAGCTGGGGTGAGATTCCTGGAGTCTTGATCTTCTCACTCGTTTCTCCAACATTCCCACCTCCCAACCCCACGCCCTACTCAACACAGTTTCTATAGCACATCTGAAAACTCTGGAGGTCTCCAGGTCTTCTAAGACCCTCAATAACAAACTACTGCTGTAACAAGGCATCCCTACTCCATTATTCAAGCTAACAAATAGTGGAAAGCAAATGGAATAAATCTGTATCATTTGTTCCTTTTTCAATGACAGGGCACAGAAGAAACAGGCCCTAGAAGTGTGTGTTAATGTTACAATATGATGGAAATGGAGTGGTACTGGATTCTTTAATGTGGTCTCCAGGTGAACAGTGCCATCTCCTCTGTCCAGATTGTAAACAATTCGAGAAATAAGAGAATAAAGATGGAGGTCAAAATATCATCTTTATTTTTCTTTTAAGATTTTAAAAATTATTTTGGAGAGGTAGAGGGAGAGAGAGCATGAATAGGAGGGGCAGAAGGAAAGGGAGAAAGAATCTCAAGCAGACTCCATGCTGAGAACAGAGCCTAACACGAGGCTGGATCTCATGACCCTGAGATCATGACCTGAGCTGAAAACAAGAGTCAGACACTTAACCAACTGTGCCGCCCAGGTGCCCCCAAAACATCATCTTTATTACCAATAATGACCAGACTAGCTTGATCAATAAACTCAGAATTAGGCAGCCTACCACATGACCTACCAGGTCTTCCTGGTAAAGGTGGCTGGCCCAGGAGGGATATATGGTATGAAGGAGCAGAGAGGCCTTTTGCTCTCTGCCAGTCTGCTCACCACCATGAGGAAAAAGGAGGAGCGCTGAGCTGAGAAGAATACCCAGGTGTTGTTTCCAAATGCATCCATCAGTGTAGTGACCCTCAACCTCTCCCAGATGGTGGAATAAGGAAAGGACAGAGGAGGCAAGGAGTTCCACTAAGTGAACTTTTCTTTATGTGGGGGAAACATAAGATAAGAACCATTTCCCCCCAGTATACAGTTTTTAAGGGAAGATTTGGGAAATAAAGGATATTAATGTGTGCTCACCCTCTATTCCCTCTGCCAGAAGGATAATTTTATTTATTATGGAATACACTGTACTTATTCTGTCTTTGTAAAAAATAAATTATTCCAATAATTGGAATAAAATTCCTTTGGTTTTGGAGTTGATTGTTATGATATATACTTTGGTTTTGGACTAATAAATTATACAATTAAGAAATTGTTTATTTTAATTGCCCACCTTTAGGGAAACAAAATTATACAGCATGGGGACTTTTCTTCTCTTAATAGATCTGAAACTAACAGACTCCCACGCTGCAAAAAATGCCCCACAAACATTTGTATTTGAGAAGGAAGCTAATTTGTTAGATTGAACACTGTTGAGCACTGCTCAAATTGGAAATGTGTTTATAGTCAGGGTAGAGAATTCAATAAAAACAAACAATGGAGATAATCTATATAATATGGTGTATTTTAAAAATATGCTTCTGGTATGATTTTTTCTTGGAAAATAATTTATTCGTATAACAAGTAACAGCTGCTTGAAAATAAACTTGGAATGTTAAATTTATTAATTGAAATACTATTGCCATCAACATCACATTTTAGGAATTTTATAAACAGCACTGAATTAATGAGTAAAATATCACTGATGCCATTGTGTTGTTTACTCAAGGGAAAACAGAGATTCCTTTTTTTTCCCTGAGCTATGGGAGTCTCCATGAGAAGCCAGGGGTCTATATACACATGTCATCAAGACAACATGCCCAGGCAGGATTTTAAAATTTTAGAATATTTTACTATTCTTCATGAGTTCAGAGTTAGCAGAATATTGGTGCTTGAGAATGATAAATGCCACTGTTATTTATATACTGTGTTAATCAAATCTTTTTTTTTTTTTTTTCATTTTGATGCTTTGACATTTGGAGCCTTGCTTACCTTGGAGGGACTGCCCCTCTCAGGATTAGCTAATTCCTAGAGATAGCAAAGAACTCACCTGGGAGTGTATTTTTCATATGCAAACAAACATCTGGAGCCCATACCCCCAACCACTTCCTTTATTGGGTCTCACACTCTGGACCACTATCCACTTGCCCTTATCACACCAGGGCCAGGTACTACACAACTAGGGACAGACCCTATACCCCAGAGCCCACTGAAATTATTCAGACTAGCCAATCCCAAACCTGCTTATCCAGCCTCACTCATTCCTTCCTGGAGAAACCATCACAAGAGCTCTTGCCCAAATTCTCCCTTTGCTCTCTCTGCCTCCTGACCAAACTTGGTGCTTCCCTACTGCTACGCCTCCATTTTCTTGGGATCTGTGAATGTAAAAACTTCTTTCTTCATGAAGCCATTTCTATGTGTGTCTTACCATACCTGATAAAACAAATTCTGGTTTCCTTTAAAACATTTACTTCTTTATAGTTAATGAAGTGTTTTCATATATATTTATCTCATTGACCATGATTCTATGAAACAGATATTATTATTCCCATTGACATGTCAAACAGTTGAGGATTAGTGATGGCAGAGCCAGTTTGGACTAAGCTCCACTATGCCATATAGAATAGTGTATAGGTTTGGGGGCTAGAAAATATAATAATACATGTCTAAATCTTTTTATTGGCTCATCTGTAAAGTGAGGCCAAGAATATCTACCTTGGAGGTGTTATAAAAAGCAGAAGTAATGCTTTCAGAGTTCCAAGTTTCCTTTCAATTTCTGCCATGACCACCTTTGTCAAGGTCTGTTCCATATTTCCCAGTTTATTTTTTCTTATCCTCTAGGAAATATCTAGTTTATTATATCAGTCTCTTGTTTAAGGACCTATAGATTTGAGAATTCTGTATCTAGGTAAAATGTATTAGTTTTCTGTAAACCGACAATCTTTTTAAGAATAAATAGAAAAGGCAAATAAAATGCAAAAATGTTGAATTTAAAGGCATCCGTGAACTTTTGAAGACGTCAGCCTAAAGAATCTAAGATTCTAGAGAGAGATGAGTCAGAGAGAGGTAAGCAAACAATCTGTAACCAGTGTTAACCAGAATTTGTTACCAGATTCTGACATAGCAAGAGACTGTAAACAGATAAGATTGCCCAGGCAAAGGGCCACTCTGGAGGACAGAGACATCAAAATCATTTGGCAATCTAAAATGTCCGAAGACACAAAACTAGAATCTTGAGTATTTTCAAACACATACCAGTTTTGTTCCTAAGACATTTACCAAATTCTGAAGCTACACTGTGCTACAAATTAATTCTGAAAATACCTGAAATGTAGACTAGAAATTTCCAGTTTCACAGAACACAGATGTTAGATTTCAGGGCCTGCCAGGGTTTGGGGGCCTGGTGAACCAATCATGTTCTCAGCTGAAAGTCCTAACACACTAGATTTTAGGAATAACAGCAAGCCACAAATATACTGAGTATTGCCTAAGAGCAGTGCAGCCTTAACTTGGCTCAATCCCTGATTGGAATAAGAGAATTCACCCTTACTCTGTCCAGCAAAGAAAAGATGGAACTCTGATGGGAAAATGATAACATCATCCAGAGCTTTTACAGTTGCTATAAATAATGTCTAGCACTCAAACGAAAGCTACTAAGATTGTTAAATAATAGGGTTATACAAGCAAAAACAAAGACAAGAACAATAACAACAACAACAAAACAGACAATTTAAACAATCTCACAGGTGAACTAGATATTGGAATTATCAATGACTTGAGAATAATTATGATTAGGATGTCCAAGACAACAGAACGCAGGATGAATAATTTTATTGGAGAATTGGAATCTATGCAAAATAATCAAATGGAACTTGCTGAATTGAAAAATACAATATCCCCAATTAAGAATTTAATGAATTTAATAAGCAGATTAGACACCCGAAGGCAGGACTGGTGAACTAAAAGAGAGGTCATGACAAAAGATTTAAACTGAAGCACAGAGGTAAAGCAGATGTTAAATACCTGTGAGGCAGAGTAAAAAGTCCAATTTACATGTAATTAGAGTCCCAGAAGGAAAAGAGAAACAGATTTTGGTAGAAGTGGAGGTAATGGTCAATAATTTTCCAAAGCTGACTGAAGACTTCAAGTTACATTTTAAAAAGCCTACAAATATGGGGCACCTGGGTGGCTCAGTCCAGTAAGCAGCGGACTCAATTTCAGCTCAAGTCATGATCTTGGGGTCTGAAATCGAGACCCCTATTGGGCTCCGTGCTGAGTGGGGAGCCTGCTTAAGATACTCTCTCCCTCTCCCTTTGCCCCTCCCCCTACTTACACTCATGCTCTCTCTCTAAAATAAAATTTAAAAAAATACTAAAAAAAAAAAAACCTCAAATCCTGCAAATATCAAGCAAGATAAACATAAAGAAAACTACATTACCTCCAAAGCATAAAGGAGAACATATTGATAACTTCCCAACAGAAAAACAGCAGTTAGGGGGCGCCTGGGTGGCTCAGTTGGTTAAGCATCTGCCTTAGGCTCAGGTCATGATCTATGTCTATACCTTCTCCTGGATATACCGGACTTAATCTCATTCCGGATATGTGCTTATAATCTTTGTCTTGCCTGGAACACCTTCACCTTTACTCCCACTTTTAAATTCCAACTTGTCTTTACCACAAAACTCAGCTCCTACTTAGACTTGAAAGCTTTCCCAGGCCTCTATCAAAGTCCTGCACTCTCCAAACCATTCATTTCAGTTTTGATACAAACTGCTTCGCATAGCCATTTACTAGTTTTGTAAGTACCGTATTTTATCATATTTCAGATGACATTGATTTCTAAGATATAGCATTATTTTATATGTCAGGAAGAAAGAAAGAAGGAAATACTTCCAGTTAAACTATGCATTCTACAATTTCTTAACAATAGTCGTGGTAGCCTCCTGTTGTTTTGAAATTTCTCTCATCTATTTTAAGGGATTTGGCAATGTCTCCTGCTCTTATTTGCATTGTGTGGTATAAAATAGGCAATCCTTTACACACACACACACACACACACACACACACACACACACACACACGTTTACCTTTTTGGGAATATTTTCCTTTTTTAGAGGTGTCATAACATATTTAATTTTTGCTTTATAATAAAATGTAGAATTGTAAAAAAAAAGTATGGCATTTTCCCAAAAACAATTATTTGCTTAATCTGTGTAAAATTTATGTCTAGTTTCAGTGCATTTTTATGCATTGCAGAGATTTTTCATTTTAATGCCATAACACAGGGTAATATTTTTAAAAAATATTTTTATTTATTTGATAGAGCACAAGAAGGGGGAGCTGCAGAGAGAGAGGGAGAAGCAGGCTCTCAAGTGAGCAGGGAGCCCATTGCAGGGCTCAATCCCAGGACCCTGGGATCATGACCTGAGCCAAAGGCAGCTGCTTAACTGACTGAGCCACCCAGGTGCCCCTCACACAGGGTAATATTTTTAAGACTTCTAAATGTAATTATACTCACTCCATGTAGCCAACCATGCACATGATTTAACTGGAGTGATGACAATATGAACAAAGATGACCAAGTGTTGAGCCTGTTTGGGCAATGACAGCTACATCCTGAGTTTAGCCTGGTCGACAGCAACTGTATGACATATCCCAATTTGAGATGATAACATTAAAAAAATGTAATCTTAGAATCAACAGAATATTGTATTACTTGCCTCCTGCAGTAGATTCTAAGGTTCCAGAGGGCCTGAAGTACTTCTTTCATGTTGTTTGGTACAATTCTAGCATACTGTACACATTGAAAACAGGAATATAAACAATATAATAGGTAATCAAATTTAATAAAAAATAGGGGGAAAAACTTGTTGAATTAAAGTGGAGAAGAATAATGCATCATTTTACCAACCAAAATTCCCCTTTGTCAACATTAGATAAGATTTATTTTTAGGCATGCCATATGCAATATTCTTTGGTCTTTTAAGAGGTCTGTGAATATTTATGAGGGGTCCATGTATAACCAAAATACAGTAGTCTGGAACATAGTAGGTTCAATTTATCTGGGCAAACTTTGTCAACACTCTACTGACTTTCTCCTATGAACAAGCAAGTCTTTATTTAATTGAATGAGAGTTAATTCCAAGATTTTTTTTCTTTCTGAAATCACAGAGTTTGCAAACTAGCAAAGTGATTGCAGAAATCTTAGAGAACTTTGGTTGTTACTCTTCTATATTTGTAGATATAGAAACTTATTTATGGCTCAGAAGCATTGTTGCAGTTACTCTACTCAGGACCATAAGCCCTAAATGGATTAAGCACACTGTAATTCTTGTGGTTGATACGCATAACCTCACTCATTTGGATTGGATAATTCAGAAAATGTATCAATTTGAACCTTGTCAAATGCTTTTAAGTGTACTCTACATGTCTAGGGAATAGGAGAGGGAGAATATTTGAAAAGATAATTCACAGTACATAAAACTTGTGGGAAAATGTCTTACTTAAGAAACAAATTGTTTTCAATATCCCCAAAGCATTCATTTTATACTAAAATGTAATGTTTAATTCAAATCATTTTTATCTGTTAATCAAAACAGGTTCTTGAACACTACTGGCCATTAAAAGCCTTCCTGCATGTTCTTTACAGTAACAAAGCAGGTATGACACAATGAAAATCTTTTAGACTTTGGAATCAAAGACATATCAGCTTCAATCATGGGGTGACATAGGGCAGTGTCCTTAACTAGTCCTGGTTCTAGTTCCTCATAGGAGAATGGGAATGTTGGATACCTCCTAAGGCATTTGTAAGAGGTAAATGAGCTAACTATGTGAACATTCCCTGGCACATTGTTGGATTTAAGTACATATTTATTGGATTAATCCATTATTTAATGAGTAAATTAAATTTAAACTTCCTTAATCCAGACTTTTAACTCATCTTATTGTCAATTAAGATGGTTTTATGTATGTGGGTTGCACTAATATTTCCAGTTCCTTTTTTTTAAAAGATTTATTTATTTAGTTAGTTATTTTAGAAGGAGAGAAAGAGAGAGCATGAGCAGGGAAGGGGCAGAGGGAGAGGGAGAGAATCTCAAGCAGACTCCCCCTGAGCACGGAGTCTGACTCATGGCTCGGTTTCAGGACCTTGAGATCAGGATGCTGAGATCATGACCTGAGCTGAAATCAAGAGTTGGATGCTTAACTGACTTAGCCACCTAGGTGCCCCTCCAGTTCCCCATTTCTAAATGAGGGATTGGTATGCCTTTGCAGTTAAGGGCTAGATAGTAAATATTTTAGAGTTTGTGGGTTATATATGGTCCCCATCTCATATTCTTCTGTGTTTTTTTTTTAAGAAAAAACCACTTAAAAATGTAAAATCCATTCCCAACTGATGAACTATATAGAAAGAAGCAGTGCCAAATATGGCCTGTGACTATGGTTTGCTGCCCCTTGATCTAAACTTTCTTCATTTAATCTATTTTATTTCTGCACTTACAATGCACATTACTAATGTGTTTCCAAGGTTTAGAAAGATAAGAAACCCAAATTTAGATTTCTTGGATAAAATTTAGGGTACTCTCAATTACTATATTTGAGAAAGTAAACTGTGTTTCAGAGATAGTTAGCAATTTCCAGGAAGCTACAAAGAAAATAAAAGAGTAATTTTTTCCCCCTGTGTCTGTGAAACAAATCAAAGACTTTTATGAGCTTGTGCACATGTTAGGAAACAAGGAAGTTTGTATTTTTTTATTAGAAAATATGAATTCTTCAAAGGTGCATCTGTTAGTCTCATAGGTATTCACATTGATTAAGATTTCTTATTAACATGCAATCATCTCCAAATGTTTCCACTTAATTGCTTTTTATTTCAGTTAAGTACCAATGTTCTTTATTCTCACACGTAGTTTAATTAGCATGGAAGGTCACTGTGAGGTGTTAAGGCACAAACTTGCCCAGAGGAAGTAGTTGATGCCTGGCTGGCTTCTAATTATAGAGCATCCTAAAACTGCACAGTAAAGGGGAGTTTGGAGGGGAGAACAATAATGAGAGAACAAAAAAAATGAACAAGAAGCATCTCTGTGCACAGGAAGACCAAATGCTGAGCTCCTTTTCTTATGTTCAGGTCACAGCTGCATATGTTACCAGTAGGACATAAAATACAATATACAGTAGCTTATAGATCATTTAACAACATTTGTTAAACATCCATTATGTACAAACATTTGGGTGGATGCTTATAGGGACTATTAAGGTGTTGAGTAAAATGCTGTTGAGAAACAGAGAGAGTCAAATATGTAATGATTAAATATCATAATTGCATGTGAAATTGAGAGTATGTTATTCCCTATTTATTAAACAAATTTTCATTGCTAATGATATTTTTTATTTTACTGAATTCTTGCCAAAATTACATTAGAATCAGGCTATATGGCCACATAATCCATAGTATTAACCATACGTAGACATCCCTAGAAATGGTGTCCTCAGCCAATAACACTGTACTCCTGTATGTAGGTTGGGTCTGTCTTAAAACTATTTATTAAAATCCAGTAATAAATCAGTGGGTAGCTATAAGTGCTACAAAATTATTTTTTAATTTCATCAAGTAATTTAATGCACACTTTGCTGTAAACAAGAGGTGCCTTAATAGCATTAAAATAGAATTCAGTGTATAACACTTTAGTTTAGCTACAACTTTTCACAGTGACACCTAAGAGATAAATCCAGGTATCCCTGTACTTTATATGAGTGCATTTCAATATGATAACTCTTCCAAAAGCAAACCTTCGACGAGCGTGGATGATAATAGCATATAACATTTGCAGAACACCTGTTATGTGCCAGGCAAAGTTTCAGGAGCTTACTAAGCATTATCCAATTTAATGCTATACCAATCCTAAGAGGAAAGTACTATTGTTACCGCCACTTTACAGATAAGGAAGCCGAGGCAAAGAAGAGGTGACTTGGCTGAGTCATGCTCGAAGTAGGAGAGTTGGCATTAAATCCAGTCTGTGTGATTCCAGCATCTTCCGCTGGTAATTCAGCCTTCATGTTGCTCTGTATATATCATAAAATATGGAATGGTAGGACTGATTCATCCCTCCACAGCATAAGTGAGTAAACACCATTACATGTTCACTGTGTACATTTAATAAGGAGGATTTCTTTGGTGAGGAAAATTTAGCTGATATTTCTTTGCTTCTCCCTTCACCTTCCTGGGCCTCAGTTCCTTCACATATGAAATGTGGGGATTGGGACTAGACTCAGTTTCAATAGTCTTTTTTATTTTAACGTATTTTTTTAAAAGTGTAAAATCATGACTCTCCTACAAATACAAGATGAACACTTGTCAGAGAATCTATTTAACTCATTAAGTAATGAGAGAACCAGTAAGATGTTAGAACTGGTTCAATGAATTTGGAATTACCACACTTTTATTGTTGAATCAGGAATGTGGAAATTCACTTACAAAGAGATGCAAAACTGTCCTTTCTTAGGGGAGAGTGGATCAGTTGTTCCTCCTGGACAGAATTCACAGGTCGGGGTATGGGTCTTTTGCAGTGCTCTCAGCTAGCTACAAACTACAGAGTCGATCAAAGACAAGGAAAGGCCCGGAGCCCCCAGAGAATCAGAGAACTCAGAGGATGTGTTAGACAGCACCTTGTTTTTAACTGAAGATGCCCACTGATTTTTTGGTCCAATTCAATGGCTGTCACAATTTCTCCCCACACCTCAAACCAAGCCCTGTGGGAAGTCTGACCTCTGTGTGCTTTGATGGAGGAAGTGGGAGGGCCAAGAGCTCCTGTCAGTTTGCCTCAATCACTCACCCAAATTCCAAGAAGTTTCCCAGCAACTGCCCTTGAGGCAGCTCGTAGGGCTGTGGGGGCTGTATGATCTCTCTAGCTTGCACAGCTAACATTCTGCAATTGCCGGATTCTCCTTTTTGGAGGCAAAAGCCTGAGCTGTCAGAGATAAATGCACTTTGCTCTCAGCTCACAGTGGCTATGCATTTGGTCCCCATGAAACCAGAAGCATCCTTCTGGGTCTGGAGGCTGGGATTCCATCTGATTAATTCTCAGAGATTCTCCTAGGCTCAAAAACTTGACATATGCAGAAAATGTTATGTCTGGTACAAAGTCTCTCTGAAGGCTGTGTCTGTTAAACCCCAGGATAATCTTCAGTGAGGACCTGGGAGCCTTTCCTTCCGTCCCAAGGGGCCTATGACCGTAGGGCATTCGTAACACTATTAGATGTGTGTGGACATTCAGTGGATATTTCATTAACAGAGTTCCCAGGTATGGACATACGAAGGGGCTGGGCTGGCAGGGTTTGTTTAATTAGACTGGAAAAGACCATAGTGAGTTATAACTAATTTGCAGGCAACTCTGTGAGACCAAGGCTATGTTGAAGAGCTTCGTGTTGACACAAATTTAAATGAACATATGCTGTGTTTCCTCTGCGGGCATCATTATTGGAAATATTTTCGACCAAGAGGCTTAGATAAAGGGTACAAAGTGACTTGCTATTTTCTTTCGCCATTTCAGCTCTATATCAATGCTATTTTAAATATCCCCAGAAAGACTGATTTGGGGATGTGGTTGAGGTTATGTACTTTACAACTATGCCACATCTCTTCCAAATTTCCTGCAGTTTGTAACTCTCTTCTGATCACTTTTCTTTCTCACCAGACCAGCAGCACCTGCTATTCATCTGCCTTTCTTCCTTTATTTAGGTTCTACCTATTCTATTAATATACTTAAATTTAATTAAAATATGTTTATTGAGCAAGTAATAGAACAAAGCTGACATCTTTATAAGAAAAATCAATTGTCACTTCAAGAACATATTCATTATTGACTCCTGTTTTGTTTTAAAAAATTCTTTTCTATTCCTTGCCAGTAAACCCACCTATTTTTAATATACATAGTGCAGATGCAACTCCATTGTGATTTTTTTTCTCATAAGTATTATAAACATTTTTCCTGTTGCTGTATAGCATTCATAATTGTATTTGTTCTTATTTTCTATTTACATGAATGATTTTTATTATAACAGACACAGATACATTGTAAATTTAATAAGATATGATCCAGGAAGGTACAAAAGAAACATTAAAAATCATTTGAAACCCCACCAACTAGGGATAATAATTGCTATTTCAATAAACATTCTTTTATTCACCTTTTTTTTTAGATTGTTATTGAAACATTTTATTGGATTAACTCTGGACTTTTTTTTAATTTAATTTAATTTTATTATGTTATCTTAATCACCATACATTACATCATTAGTTTTTGATGTAGTGTTCCATGATTCATTCTTTGCATATAACACCCAGTGCTCCATTCAGTACGTGCCTTTTTATGCATTATCTGTAACACATAGCTTTCAATGTGTAATTTTATATAAATGGGTTCACATATACATACAGATATACAGACAGGACCCAACCGTTTTGTTTCCTCAGTAATAGGACCCAGACCTTTTTTCCATGTCAGTGAATAGAGAAATGCATCACCACTTTAGGTGCCTGGTAAGTATTGCATTATAAGTCTTTACCCCACCTTTTATCCAGATTCCTCTTGCCATATAGATGGAGCGGTTCCAGATTTCTGCTGGTATAAACAACACCACAACACTCTTCTGGGATTATCTCCTTGCCATAAATTTCAAGTGCTACGATTATTACATGAAATCTCTTTTAAACTTTAACACATATTTTAAAAATTGTTCTTTTCAAAGTTGTAACATCTTACACCTATCACCAGCGTGACTGTCTGCACCCTCCCTGAACCCTGGGTTTTAGTCCTTCTTTTAAAGTTTTAGTGTTATGGTAGAAGCTGGATATAATGTCTTTGCATTTTTAAATTTGCATTTCCTTGATTACCTGGGTGTTTGAATACTTTTATATATGTATACTTATATAGAGAGAATATATATATGTATTCTCATCCTTTGTATATCTTCTTTTATGACTTAACTATTTATATCCTTTGTCCAGATTTCTACTAAAGTGATCATCTTTTTTCTAAGTGTTCCTTACAAAGTATCTAAACCTTATTACATTCAAGGAGTTACCTCATTTTTATTCAGAATCACTTAGCTTTTTTTTTTTTTAAGCTGAGATTTGGAATTTGGGTTTTCTTTTTTTTATATTTTTATTGTTATGTTAATCACCATACATTACATCATTATTTTTGATGTAGTGTTCCATGATTCATTGTTTGTGCATAACACGCAGTGCTCCACACAGAACGTGCCCTCTTTAATACCCATCACCAGGCTAACCCATTACCCCCCCTCCTCCCCTCTAGAACCCTCAGTTTGTTTTTCAGAGTCCAATGTCTCTCATGGTTCGTGTCCACCTCCGACTTACTCCCCTTCATTCTTCTCCTCCTGCTATCTTCTTCTTTTTCTTTTTTCTTAACATATGTTGCATTGTTTGTTTCAGAAGTACAGATCTGTGATTCAACAGTCTTGCACAATTCACAGCACTCACCCTAGCACATACCCTCCCCAATGTCTATCACCCAGCCATCCCATCCCTCCCACCCCCAACCACTCCAGCAACCCTCAGTTTGTTTCCTGAGATTAAGAATTCCTCATATCAGTGAGGTCATGTGATACATGTCTTTCTCTGATTGACTTATTTCACTCAGCATAACACCCTCCAGTTCCATCCACGTCGTTGCAAATGGCAAGATCTCATTCCTTTTGATGGCTGCATAATATTCCATTCCATATACCACATCTTCTTCATTCATCTGTCGATGGACATCTTGGCTCTTTCCACAGTTTGGCTATTGTGGACATTGTTGCTATAAACATCGGGGTGCACGTACCCCTTCGGATCTCTACATTTGTATCTTTGGGGTAAATACCCAGTAGCGCAATTGCTGGATCGCATATGCTAGCTCTATTTTCAACTGTTTGAGGAACCTCCATACTGTTTTCCAGAGGGGTTGCACCAGCTTGCATTCCCACCAACAGTGTAGGAGGGTTCCCCTTTCTCCGCATCCCCGCCAACATCTGTCGTTTCCTGACTTGTGAATTTTAGCCATTCTGACTGGTGTGAGGTGGTATCTCATTGAGGTTTTGATTTGGATTTCCCTGATGCCGAGCGATGTTGAGCACTTTTTCAAGTGTCTGTTGGCCATTTGGATGTCTTCTTTGGAAAAATGTCTGTTCATGTCTTCTGCCCATTTCTTGATTGGATTATTTGTTCTTTGGGTGTTGAGTTTGATAAGATCTTCATAGATTTTGGATACTAGCCCTTTATCTGATATGTCATTTGCAAATATTTTCTCCCATTCTGTGGGTTGTCTTTTGGTTTGTGGACTGTTTCTTTTGCTGTGCAAAAGCTTATCTTGATGAAATCCCAATAGTTCATTTTTGCCTTTGCTTCCCTTGCCTTTGGCGATGTTTCTAGGAAGAAGTTGCTGCGGCTGAGGTCGAAGAGGTTGCTGCCTGTGTTCTCTTTTAGGATTTTGATGGACTCCTGTCTCACGTTTAGGTCTTTCAACCATTTGGAGTCTATTTTTGTGTGTGGTGTAAGGAAATGGTCCAGTTTCTTTTCTTCTGCATGTGGCTGTCCAATTTTCCCAACACCACTTGTTGAAGAGACTGTCTTTTTTCCATTGGACATTCTTTCCTGCTTTGTCGAAGATGAGTTGACCATAGAGTTGAGGGTCCATTTCTGGGCTCTCCATTCTGTTCCATTGATCTATGTGTCTGTTTTTGTGCCAGTACCATCTTGTCTTGATGATGACAGCTTTGTAATAGAGCTGGAAGTCCGGAATTGTGATACCGCCAGCTTTGCTTTTCTTTTTCAACATTGCTCTGGCTATTCGGGGTCTCTTCTGGTTCCATACAAATTTTAGGATTATTTGTTCCATTTCTTTGGAAAAAGTGGATGATATTTTGATGGGGATCGCATTGAATGTGTAGATTGCTCTAGGTAGCATTGACATCTTCACAATGTTTGTTCTTCCAATCCATGAGCATGGAACATTTTTCCATTTCTTTGTGTCTTCTTCAATTTCTTTCATGCGTATTTTATAGTTTTCTGAGTACAGATCCTTTGCCTCTTTGGTTAAATTTATTCCTAGGTATCTTATGGTTTTGGGTGCAATTGTAAATGGGATCGACTCCTCGATTTGTCTGTCTTCTGTCTTGTTGTTGGTATATAGGAATGCCACTGATTTCTGTGCATTGATTTTATAGCCTGCTACTTTACTGAATTCCTGTATGAGTTCTAGCAGTTTTGGGGTGGAGTCTTTTGGGTTTTCCACGTACAGTATCATATCATCTGCAAAGAGTGAGAGTTTGACTTCCTCTTTGCCGATTTGGATGCCTTTGATTTCTTTTTGTTGTCTGATTGCTGTGGCTAGGAATTCTAATACTATGTTGAATAGCAGTGGTGAGAGTGGACATCAGTGCCACGTTCCTGACCTTAGGGGAAAAGCTCTCAGCTTTTCCCCATTGAGAATGATATTTGCTGTAGGTTTTTCATAGATGGCTTTTATGATATTGAGGTATGTACCCTCTATCCCTATACTCTGAAGAGTTTTGGTCAAGAAAGGATGCTGTACTTTGTCAAATGCTTTTTCTGCATCTATTGAGAGGATCATATGATTCTTGTTCTTTCTTTTGTTAATGTATTCTATCACGTTGATTGATTTGCGGATGTTGAACCAACCTTGCAGCCCAGGGATAAATCCCACTTGGTCATGGTGAATAACCCTTTTAATGTACTGTTGGATCCTATTACCTAGTATTTTGGTGAGAATTTTTGCATCCATGTTCATCAAGGCTATTGGTCTGTAATTCTCCTTTTTGATGGGGTCTTTGTCTGGTTTTGGGATCAAGGTAATGCTGGCCTCATAAAATGAGTTTGGAAGTTTCCCTTCCATTTCTATTTTTTGGAACAGTTTCAGGAGAACAGGTATTAATTCTTCTTTAAATGTCTGATAGAACTCCCCTGGGAAGCCATCTGACCCTGGGCTTTTGTTTGTTGGGAGATTTTTGATGACTGCTTCAATTTCCTTAGTGGTTATAGGTCTGTTCAGGTTTTCTATTTCTTCCTGGTTCAATTTTGGTAGTTGATACATCTCTAGGAATGCACCCATTTCTTCCAGGTTATCTAATTTGCTGGCATAGAGTTTGCTCATAATGCGTTCTTATAATTGTTTGTATTTCTTTGGTGTTGGTTGTGATCTCTCCTTTTTCATTCATGATTTTGTTGATTTGGGTCATTTTTCTTTTTGATAAGTCTGGCCAGGGGTTTATCAATCTTGTTAATTCTTTCAAAGAACCAGCTCCTAGTTTCATTGATTCTGTTCTGCTGTTCTTTTGGTTTCTATTTCATTGATTTCTGCTCTGATCTTTATGATTTCTCTTCTACTGCTGGGTTTAGGCTTTATTTGCTGTTTTTTCTCCAGCTCCTTTAGGTTAGGGTTAGGTTGTGTATTTGAGACCTTTCCTGTTTCTTGAGAAAGGCTTGTATTGCTATATACTTTCCTCTCAGGACTGCCTCTGCTATATCCCAAAGATTTTGAACAGTTGTGTTTCCATTTTCATTTGTTTCCATGAATTTTTTTAATTCTTCTTTAATTTCCTGGTTGACCCATTCATTCTTTAGTAGGATCCTCTTTAGCCTCCATGTATTTGAGTTCTTTCCGACTTTCCTCTTGTGATTGAGTTCTAGTTTAAAACCACTGTGGTCTGAAAATATGCAGGGAATAATCTCAGTCTTTTGGTAGCGGTTGAGACCTGATTTGTGACCTAGGATGTGATTAATTCTGGAGAATGTTCCATGGGCACTAGAGAAGAATGTGTATTCCGTTGCTTTGGGATGGAATGTTCTGAATATGTCTGTGAAGTCCATTTGGTCCAGTGTGTCATTTAAAGTCTTTATTTCCTTGTTGATCTTTTGCTTAGATGATCTGTCCATTTCAGTCAGGGGGGTGTTAAAGTCCCCCACTATTATTGTATTGTTGTCAATGTGTTTCTTTGCTTTTGTTATTAATTGCCTTATATAATTGGCTGCTCCCATGTTAAGGGCATAGATATTTACAATTGTTAGATCTTCTTGTTGGATAGACCCTTTAAGTAGGATATAGTGTCCTTCCTCATCTCTTATTACAGTCTTTGTTTTAAAATCTAATTTGTCTGATATAAGGATTGCCCCCCCCAGCTTTCTTTTGGTGTCCATTAGCATGGTAAATGGTTTTCCACCCCTCACTTTCAATCTGGGGTGTCTTTGGGTCTAAAATGAGTCTCTTGCAGACAGCATATGGATGGGTCTTGTTTTTTAATCCAATCTGATAGCCTGTGTCTTTTGATTGGGGCATTGAGCCCATTTACATTCAGGGTAACTATTGAAAGGTATGAATTTAGTGCCATTGTATTGCCTGTAAGGTGACTGTTACTGTATATTGTCTGTGTTCCTTTCTGATCTATGCTACTTTTAGGCTCTCTCTTTGCTTAGAGGACCCCTTTCAATATTTCTTGGAGGGCTGGTTTCGTGTTTGCAAATTCCTTTAGTTTTTGTTTGTCCTGGAAACTTTTCACCTCTCCTTCAATTTTCAATGAGAGCCCAGCTGGATATAGTATTCTTGGCTGCATATTTTTCTCATTTAGTGCTCTGAAGGTATCATGCCAGTCCTTTCTGGCCTGCTAGGTCTCTGTGGATAGGTCTGTTGCCAATCTAATATTTCTCCCATTGTAGGTTACATATCTCTTCTCCCGAGGTGCTTTCAGGATTTTCTCTTTGTCTCTGAGCCTCGTAAGTTTTACTATTAGATGTCGGGTGTTGACCTCTTTTTATTGATTTTGAGAGGGGTTCTCTGTGCCTCCTGGATTTTGATGCCTGTTTCCTTCCCCACATTAGGGAAGTCTCTGCTGTTATTTGCTCCAATATACCTTCTGCCCCTCTCTCTCCTTCTTCTGGGATCCCAATTATTCTAATGTTGTTTTGTCTTATCGTATCACTTGTCTCTCGAATTCTGCCCTCGTGATCCTGTAGTTGTTTCTCTCTCTTTTTCTCAGCCTCTTTATTTTCCATCATTTGGTCTTCTATATCGCTGATTCTCTCTTCTGCCTCATTTATCCTAGCAGTTAGTGCCCCCATTTTTGATTGCACCTCATTAATAGCCTTTTTGATTTTGACTTGGTTAGATTTTAATTCTTTTATTTCTCCAGAAAGGGTTTCTCTAATAACTTCCATGCTTTTTTCAAGCCCAGCTAGTATCTTTAAAGTCATGATTCTGAACTCTAGGTCCGACATCGTACTAATGTCCGTATTGAGTAGGTCCCTGGCAGACGGTACTACCTCTTGTTCTTTTTGCTGAGGTGATTTTTTTCATCTTGTCATTTTGTCCAGAGGAGAATAGATGAATGAGAGAACAAAATGCTAACAGGTTAACCACGTCCCCAGCAAATATACTCTATACAATTCAGAAAAGACCTGAAACCAGAGAAAAAGAAAGGGAAAGAAAGAAAAAAGAAAGAGAAAAGAAAGAAAAAAAAAAACAAAAAGAAAAAGATAAAAACAAAAATAGGACCATACCAAAAAAAACAGAATATGATCAAATATGATCAAGCTAGTGCATAGATCAGTGCCACACACTAGATTTTGGGTGTATTTTGGTCTGTTAGAAAAAAATGCCTCCTAAAATTTTAAAGAAAGAAAGACTTATAGATGTACAAAATAAGGGTTGATACAATGAAGGGATGGAAGATGACTGTACAGATGAAAATTATAAAAGATTTTATAAAAGGAATTGATAAGATAAGAAGTTGTTTGAAAAAAGAAAGAAGAAGATTTAAAAAAAAAAGGGAGACAATGTGATCAGGCAGGAGACTAGAACAAAGCCATACACTAGTGATTTAGGGTATATTTTGATCTGTTAGAAGAAACTGTATCTCAAAATTTTAAGGCGAGAACAACTTATATATACATGCCAGAAATAAGGGTAACTACTATGAAGGGATAAAATATGACTCTAAAAATGAAAAATAAAAAATGTTTTTTTAAAAAAGGGATTGATAAGATGTTGGTTGAAAAAGGGAAAAAGAAAAATTAAAAAAACAGTTAAAAAATTAACTTTGAAGAACTAATGAATCATGGTAAAAAAAAGCCATCAATTCTATGTGCAGTATTCCCCTAGTGCTGGAGTTCTCCCGTTCTCCTTGATCGGTAAACTTGGTCTTGGCTTGCTGGCTGTTCATGCTGATCTTCTGGGGGAGGGGCCTGTTGCCATGGTTCCCAAATGTCTTTGCCAGAGGCGGAATTGCCCCGCCCTTGTCAGTCCGGGCTAAGCAAGCTGCTTGGGTTTGCTCTCAGGAGTTTTTGTTCCTTGCAAGCTCTGGTACATCTTTGGAGGACCAGGGTGAAAAAGGTGGCCTCCCAGTCCCAACCTGGAGGAGCTGAGAACTCGGGGCCCCGCTCCTCAGGGCACCCCCAGAGAAAAGCAGTCAGTCACTCCCGTCTCCCTGGTCTCCGGCCACACCCCGTGCTCACCTGGCCTGTGACCGAGCATTTCTATCTCTGGCTCCCGATCCCGTGTGGAGTCTCCAAACCCAGCAGATCCCTGCGGTGCGCTCCCGCGCCGCGCCTCCCTGGGGAGGAAGGGGAGTCTCCCCGGATCTGCCGCTTGTTGGGGCCCTGCTGGAGGAGCAGTGGCCTGACTGGGCCACGGATCACAGTTTATGGCAACCCCGAACTGAGAGCCCGCGCCTCGGCTCCGTGTCTGCAGCCAGCTTCCCCGCTCCGATACCTGGGAGCTCTGGCGCACTCAGGCACCCCCGGTCTTTCTGTGACCCCGAGGGTCCTGAGA
>NW_027397569.1:0-23786 GCF_003265705.2 Callorhinus ursinus
TGCTGAAGATTCCACATGTGGTCTGCTTCGCTGGGAGCCGGGAGGCTGCTCCTCAGGTCTCTCCGCACAGCACTCTGGAAGTGAGAGGATGAAGGCCAGTCTGAATTTTGCTCCTTAGCAGGAAACATCATTTTTGTGTCCAGGCTTTCAGGCATTCTGCGCCTCCTTGGTTTTCTAAAGGTCCAGCGCACATCCTGGGGTGAGGCGGGGGTGCGTCGTCCAGGCAGGGCTCTCACCTCGGGGATTTCCACGGATTTGTCTATTTCCATCTTGTCCTCGACTTGGGCCCCGGTCTGGGCTGCCAGAATTCTCTGGCTGGAGGCCACACTTGCGGACCCCCGCCCCTCCTCTCCTGGTCCCACACCTCTGCTGCGTGCTGGAATCCCCTCAGGCTCTGCTGCCCACAACGGAGCTTCCAATTTCAGAGCTTCACTGGTAACTTGTGCAGCTCTGGTTGGCGTTCACATCAGAGACGCTGCATCTCTGGGAACCCCTCCGTGAGTCTAGTCAGGTTCATTCTGGGCTCTCCTCTGCCGTGTGACCCCTGTTTTGTTAGTTTTAGCTTTTCTACCTGGTGCCTTGGGGCCACACGTGCCTAGAGTTGATTCCCCTAAGTGTGTGCTAATGTGTGAATTATCTGCTTATCTTTCTGTCAATCCCTGGATTGTTGTCTATCCCATTCATTGATGCGTGGCAGGCTGAAGATTTTACTGCCAGGGTGTGGGGCTCCCTGGCCCTCCCCAGGCCTGGAGCTCCCTGGCCTTGAGCCCTCACCAACTGTCCTGGCCTCAGGGAATGCCCACTCCCACCTAACACACGGAGAAGGGGAAGGGTCACCCCACCTAATTTATTAACTAATTAAGACCCTCAGTCAATCCCAGGAACCACCCCCCCCCCTGCATCTCCAGGACCTTCAGCTCATTTCTTACCTTCTCAGCTGCCTCCCTCTGTGCCGGCTCTAGTCTTATTTCTCTGAATGTCTGATTCTATTTGCTTTCTATCTTTCAATACTTTCTGGCCCTTTGCTGTCTCTTTATCTTGTTTGGGTTTTTAAAATATCTTTTTGGGTTTTCCATATGATACAGAATGGGATTTAATATGTAAAAAAAAATAATATCCCCGTGGTTATATAGCTTCCTCAATGTGAAGAAGGCAAGAGAATGCACAAGATCATCATCACTGACCTCCACGTGTGGAGTCTCTCGTGGACATCCCCCAATGGGGTTAAAGGGCACTTTATGGAGTCACCTAGCTTAATTCTGCTTCCTAGCATTATTGAATTTGGAGAAGTAAGTTACTCAAATAAATCCAAATGATAAATGTCAGGTCATAACAACTTATTTTATATCAAATTTGGCAATAACTCTTCACTTGTCAAAAGAAACATATACTCAAAATGAACCAATTAATCTTTTTCCTCCTTTTTTTCCTCCCCCTCCTTCAGCAATAAATTGTAGTAAAGAACATCTGAAGCCTAAGTTTATAAAACCTTGCTAAATAAACAAAGTATTTCAAAGCCTAAGTTTTTTCTTTTCTATTACAACACAAGGTAATCTTCATGTTAAACCCAAAAGTTGGGTTTGGTTGCCATGCCATAGAGTTCTGCATGGTGAGACTTTCAGATTTCTTATTGAATTCCTCGTTCACATTCAGTGTTCTCCAGACAGCACAAGAGAAGCTCACAGAAAGAAAGCATTATTAAAAAAAAAAAAAAAAAAAAAGCATGCATTCATTTCACAGGCTGTTTTTCCTGGGTCATAGCTTAGGAAGGAGCATCCCGACCTAGCCTTCTGTCTTCGGTGTCTTTGGGCAAGAAGCAGACATCAGCTGTTGAGATGATAAAGAAGCCATTGATGCCATTTGCTCTTTATCTGGTCATTTGTGCATAATCTCGAGAATACACTGGGCAATGATCCTGACAAGCAATTGAAAATGCAAGGTGAACAGTCCAAACAACCCTTCTAACACAGACATGGAAAGAGTGTAATTTCTTTGAAAGCAACCTCAATGTCAAATCAAAGTCCCATTTCCAACATGTGCTTCAGGAATTCGCTAGAAGCCTGGAAGAAACGCCCTGTCACTGGTACTCAGGCACACATAGTAAGTCAGTCTCCTTCTTTCCACTCTTGGTCACTCTTGTGGCCATCCCCCAACCCCCTCCACAAGCAGAAAGACCCTCTCAAAACATGAGCCAGATCTTGTCATTCCCAACGCAAAACCTGTTGACAGCTTCCCATCATTCTTAAGATGATACCCAAAGTTCTCAACGTGGTTGACAAGGCCCTCTGTGCCCCAGCCCATCTTGTCCCCACGTGGCTGCCACCACACTGGCCTTCCTAATGCTCCTTGGACACCCTCCCAGGATCACTTCCAAGCATCCACACTCACTGCTCCTTCACCTTTTCCTGCAGCTTCACCCAGCATGACTGCTGGTTTCTGCTCAAATGTCATCCCCACAGGGGCCCTCCCAAAAACCCCACAGCGGTCACAGGAACTCTGTGCACTCTCCAGCCCCCTTCCTGGTCTGCTTTTCCTCGCAGGGCCTTCTCACTCTCTGATCTCATCTACTTCTTCTTTGCCTGCTTCGTGTTTGCACATTAGAATGCATGTTCCAGGAAAACAAGGGCCGCATCTTGCTCTCTGTTATGGGCCCTGTCTAGAAGCCTGATGACGATCACGAGGCGCTCCATGAAAATGAGTAAGTGAAGGAGGAAAAGAACACTGCTATTTAATGAAATAAGTAAGGGACACTCTCACAACAGATAGGCAGATGCAATTCCCAGGTAATTCATTTGGCACGAAAATATGGCAAAAGCATTCCTTAAACAGTTAAACACAGCATTACCATATGATCCAGGAAGCCGACTCCTAGGTGTGTAGCCCAAAGAGGCAAAAGCAGGGGCTCAGGCAGACACCTGCACACCACGGTGCATGGCTGCTTGAGTGACGATGGCCTGACAGTAGAAACAACCCAATGTCCATCGACAGATGAAGGGATAAGCAAAATAAGGGCTATGCATACACTGGACTATCATTTAGCCCTCTAAAGGAATGAAATTACGAACATGCTACAACAGGGATGGACCTTGAGGACAAGCTAAGTGGAGTAGGTGAGACACAGAAAGACACTGTATGCATGGTCCCTCTTACAGGGGGTGTAGGCAGCAGTCAGCTCCACACAGAAAGGAACAGGAGGGTTTCCAGGGCTGGGCGAGGGAGGGAAAGGGAGTTGCTGTTTAATGGGACAGAACTTCTGTTTGGGATGATGAAAAATTCTGGAGATGGAGGTGGTGACGTCTGCACACTGTTCTGAATGCACCTAATGTGATATACTCTGCATATATGTATATAATAAACAGGCTTAGACGTGTATGTACACAGAGCAGTTATTCTATTTGCCTTTATGTTATGAAATTAGATGAATTTACCCTGAGTTTCTTATTAGATGAATCAGCACAAGGAAGAGTCTTTTACCATCTGTTTAACTTAAAATCTTAAAAAAAAAAAATTCCTGACTTAACATTATTGGTTTAATGAAAATGAGCTCTGATGATTATGTACATAAGCTAGTGATGCCTGATTTATTATGCAAGCAAAACACGTCAGATGCTGAATTATTTTTCCCAATGTCATTTGTGAATATTACTCAAAGTTTTTATCCATATATTACTTCTGTTCCCTCAAGATAAAAAATAAAATCACTTCTACAAATGTTTGTCAAAATTGGGAGCACTTTAACAAATAGCTTCCAATATAGCACCTTCTAACATGTCGTTAAATATTCTCCTTTGAATATAATTGAGACCTTTCCAGTTACATCAGGAAATTCTCTAATATATTTCCATAAATTACAATAAATAATGTCCTTTTAAACTTCTGGGGGGTTTTCAACTAATGTGTGATGTGAGTAATTCAAGTTCAGCTCTCTACTCTCACTGGGGGTTCCCGGTTCTTCATACCAGTCTCGCTCATTAGAGAAAGAAGCCACCTGCCTGGGGCATTTCAAAGGATGCCAAACCTGTGTGTGGTCATTGTGGGTGGAGAGGAGATGGGGACGGAGCCTGATTTAATGCTGCTCTGGGACCAGGCCACCTTTGTAAAACCCCTCAGAGCAATTACAAAAGCATCTGCACCCACAAGCACACAATAAGCACTATTTGACTGAATACACCAGGGGTGTCCCCAAGCCTGCCACCCACCATCCATGGAAGAAGAGGGGTTCTAGGTATCCTGAGGACAAACACTCATTTAATTCTCATACGTTGTTTAAAATGAATTACGGCAAGATTTTCCACCGAAGGTAATGATATAAAATGTTCTTTAAAAATAAATATGTTGAAATTTAGAATGGTTAGATTGAATGAAATTAACAAGTAATTGACCTGTGGTATAGGATTTGGAGAAAATCTAAAGGTGGTCCACAGACGACTAGATTCGGGGCGACAGTAAACTGGTAAATGTTACTTGTTCACCATCAGAACCTAGAAGCTGGGAGGGTGGGGGAGGGGCCGTGCCCAGCTGGTGCTGGAGCCTCTGCAGGGGCAGCAGGAGGCCAGTTCTGGGGCATGGAAGGGAGAAGATGGTGCCATGGTGGTGTGATTTGGGACAGGAGTGCAAAGGACTGTGTCCCCTTCTCCCTCAGGTGTGGTGTCTCCTGTTGTTGGGACCCCAAGGAAGCCAGCTGATGGAGAAGAAAGGAGCTCAAAGAGCCCCACCACATGACAAGGCCAAGTACAGACGGCGGGCAAGGAGACCAGATGGGGTGGGCCTGTACTGAGGCTCTTTGAATGAAATGGCTTCAGGCTGTCCTCCGGGCTTCTGCACCACCACCTCCAGCCCACCACACACCTCTGCCCCAACAGGAATCCCTCACTCCTTAATGGCCCATCTCGTCGTTCCACCTGGAGCTGGGACCCACCAGCTTGGCACCATTCCCAGTCCACGGGATGGGCACCATCTTGCCAACAAAACTTTTGGCCCCCTTGCCTAGGATGGCCTTCCCCTTGCTGTAGGTTCTCAGGCCACCAAGCACAGCTCCACACCTGGAGTAAACCACCTTGTATGAACCTCAGAAGGTGGCATAATTCACCCTAGAGCTCATACACCTTGCAGGTCTAGAGAGCAGTTTTAGGGTGTTAAGATCAATTCTCCATCATAGCAGGGGTTCTAGGAGAACTCGGCACCCAGCTGCATGTCCATCGGCTGTCAATCTTGGCTAAGTAACTGGTCCTTGTATTGCTTCACTTTCCACATCTGTAAAATGGGTTTAACAATGGTGTCTACCTGGTGTGAGGTTTTGAGAGGATTACATGAGATCATCCAGGTGAAAGTCTGGATTTGCTATGTGCTGGCTCATAGCAATGCTCCCTGAACATCAGCCAATTCGAAAAGAAATCAGGATTCAGAAATGAAAGTATAATCATGAGAGAGAAAGCCATGAGACAAATCCCAGCTAAGGAACAGTCTACAAAAGCCCTGGCTAGTTCTCCCCAGCTGCATGGTCATCAAAAACAAGGAAAGTCTGAGAAACTGTCACAGCCCAGAGGAGCTTAAGGAAACATGATGAATACAATGTGATGTGGTGTCCTGGGTGGGATCCTGGACCAGAAAAAGGACCTGAGGAAAAAAATAGTAAAGTCTGAATAATGTATGGACTTTAATAATGTATCAATACTGCACACCTGGGTGGCTCAGTTGGTTAAGCGACTGCCTTCGGCTCAGGTCATGATCCTGGAGTCCCGCATAGGGCTCCCTGCTCGGCAGGGAGTCTGCTTCCCCTCTGACCCTCCCCCCATCTCATGCGCTTTCTCTCTCATTCTCTCTCTCTCAAATAAATAAATAAAAATCTTTAAAAAAATAATAATGTATCAGTACTGACTCATTAACTGTAACAAATGTATCACACTGATGTAGGGTGCTAATAATAGGGGAAACTGGGTTTGGAGTAGATGAGAGTTCTTTGTCCTATCTTAGCAGTCTGTAAATCAAAACTATTCTACAATAAAAGGTTTGCCAAGACCAAAAACAAATAGAAAAAAAATTAAGTCTGTCTGTCTCAAAGACAAGCAGTTGTCATCAGACAAAGCTATGGTTTGGGCCCACTTGTCAGTGACCTGGGGGCCTGGCCTCCTTCCGTCCTGAGCCACATCTCGCCATTACTTTAGCCAAACACAGACCGGGAAGAGCAGAAGCAGGAAAGCAGGTTCTTCCAGCTAGGGATCCAGGTCTACACATTTAGGTGGAAGTGCAGTAATGGAAAAGAACCTACGGATAGAGCAACCTGCAGGTGAAAAGCAGAGTCTGGGAGACCCAAAGCCTGCTTGTCCATAGGTCACTTAAAAAAATGCTTTGTGTCCACAGCAAGTCAGGTCACTGCAGCAGCCAAGGCCCTGGCTGTGGAAAGGCTCGAGGGCAAGGCAGGCTTGTCAGGACGGCAGTTATCTGCCCGGAACAACAGTGAGCCTTGGCGAGAGGCTCCTGCAAATGCTGCCATCTCCTTGTCAGGGCTCTGCATGGCCCGTGGGAACCATGGAGACACAGGGGCCCCTCCAAGCCCAGTAGGGCCACAGCATTCCAAAGGCAAAGGTTGGATCAGTCTGGGGTTCCAGTGTTGGACTGTGGCAGATCCTGTGGGAACTGTACCTACTCTGTCCAGACTCTGGCACCGCCCCCCTTGCCTCTCCAAGGAGCCCAAGTGTCAAAGCCTCTGACTTCCAAACCAGTGAGGTGGAAGGTGGTCAACATCTGTGCACCTTGCTAGAGACAATACAGTTTGCCATCAGCTGTTCCTACAATCATTTTTGCATCTAATATATTTCACAAAGACTTATGAAGCACCGGCCCAGGGACACCCCAAATGCATAGCAGTAGGGAGAACTTAATCTTGATCCCTGCTTCTCTTGCCACCTGGACCCATGTTCATCCTCCATTTTTCAGTGTTAATGTAATAGAGGTCTCTGCCCACAGCCAAGCAAGTGTTCCCCTCCTTCCGGCTGTGCCCTCATTTTAAGATCCTGCCTATTTGCCAATCTCAGAACTGACCCATACCCCGTTTCCAGGAACACGTCCCCCGTCCCACATCCAGTCACAGAAATTAGTTCAGAGGTTGACACATCACCAAATCCAGTTACATATGAACATCATCCTCTAACGGTTTGCTAGATTTATGCTCTTCTTCTGGTATGGGTGCTGGGCTGGTAGGATGTGAGCCTGGAGCTGTTAGCAGCACCTTTACTATGACTTGGAGAGATCCCCCAAGTAGGAGGCATCACAGAAGTGAAACTAGCATCATGGGAGAGACAGAAATGCGGTCTGAAGCCTGGGCTGGCCAGGCCTGTGGACGATTATGGCCCCTTGTCTTGGCCTAATCCTGTTTCAGCTGGATTCTATTTGTTTGTTTTGCCTAAAAAGTCCTGCCAAATGCACTCACTTTGATGGTATTTTCAAGACTGAAACAAGGGAGGTGCAGTGGCCTGTGTTCTGCCACATTATACCATCCTGCTTGAGACCCAGTGAGCTCGCCAACCCTCTGTCTTCAAAAGACTTGGTGCACTGGGGAAACACTTCCTTTCCACAAAGCGGTGAAGTCTCTCCACTTAAGAAGACGGCAACTTAGAGAAGAAAATTCTGATTTGGAAAGTCTTCTGCCATAGACATCAGCACTCCGTTCTCTAGATGGGGGGCCCAACTGGTGATTCAAAACCCAGGAAAAGAGCATCTCCAAAACGTACAATCCTTGGAATAAAGGAAATGCGTTTCCAACAAGTTCAAAAAACACTGGGTTTCAGAAAGTGAAACGAGTGTCTTTCGTGCAGGGTTTCTAAGAGACCTTACGGTACTGATGAATACAAATCTACACGGGGGTGACACGGGTTCCCTTACCCAACCACAGAACAATTCATTTATTTTCCTTTACATTTTTTATTGTTATGTTAATCACCATACATTACATCATTAGTTTTTGATACAGTGTTCCACGATTATTTGTTTGTGCATTACACCAAGGGCTCTACGCAGAACATGCCCTCTTTAAAACCCATCACCAGGCTAACCCAGGTCCCCCACTCCCCTCCCCTATAGAACCCTCAGTTTGTTTTTCAAACTCCATCGTCTCTCCTGCTTTTTCTCCCCCTCTGATTTCCTCCCTTCTTCTTCCCCTCCTACTATCTTTTATTTTTTCTTAACATATTGCATTATTTGTTTCAGAGGTACAGATCTGTGATTCAACAGCCTTGCACAATTCACAGCACTCACCCTAGCACATACCCTCCCCAATGTCTATCACCGAGCCACCCAATCCCTCCCACCCCCCACCAGTCCAGCAACCCTCAGTTTGTTTCCTGAGATTAAGAATTCCTCATATCAGTGAGGTCATATGATACATGTCTTTCTCTGATTGACTTATTCCACTCAGCATAACCCCCTCCAGTTCCATCCATGTCCTTGCAAATGACAAGATCTCATTCTTTTGATGGCTGCATAATATTCCATTGTGTATATATACCAGATCTCCTTTATCCATTCCTCTGTCGATGGACATCTGGGCTCTTTCCACAGTTTGCCTATTGTGGACATTGCCGCTATAAACATTGGGGTGCACGTACCCCTTCGGATCACTACATTGGTATCTTTGGGGTAAATACCCAGTAGTGCAATTGCTGGATCTTATGGTAGCTCTATTTTCAACTTTTTGAGGAACCTCCATACTGTTTTCCAGAGTGGTTGCACTAGCTTGCATTCCCACCAACAGTGTAGGAGGGTTCCCCTTTCTCCACATCCCCGCCAACATCTGTTGTTTCCTGACTTAATTTTAGCCATTCTAACGGGTGTGAGGTGTAGATCACTGCGGTTTGATTTGGATTTCCCTGATGCCCAGCGATGTTGAGCACTTTTCCATGTGTCTGTCGGCCATTTGGATGTCGTCTGCCCATTTCTTGATTGGGTTATTTGTTCTTTGGGTGTTGAGGTTGATAAGTTCTTTATAGATTTTGGATACGAGCCCTTTATCTGATATGTCATTTGCAAATATCTTCTCCCATTCTGTCGGTTGTCTTTGGTTTTGATGACTGTTTCTTTTGCTGTGCAAAAGCTTTTTATCTTGATGAAATCCCAATAGTTCATTTTTGCCCGGGCTTCCCGTGCCTTTGGCGATGTTTCTAGTAAGAATTTGCTGCGGCTGAGGTCGAAGAGGTTGCTACCTGTGTTCTCCTTTAGAACTTTGATGGACTGCTGTCTCACATTAAGGTCTTTCAACCATTTGGAGTTTATTTTTGTGTGTGGTGTAAGGAAATGGTCCAGTTTCATTCTTCTGCATGAGACTGTCCAATTTTCCCAACACCATTTGTTGAAGAGACCGTCTTTTTTCCATTGGACATTCTTTCCTGCTTTGTCAAAGATAAGTTGACCATAGAGTTGAGGGTCCATTTCTGCACTCTCTATTCTGTTCAATTGATCTATGTGTCTATTTTTGTGCCAGTACCATACTGTCTTGATGATGACAGCTTTGTAATAGAGCTGGAAGTCCAGAATTCTGATGCCGCCAGCTTTACATTTCTTTTTCAACATTCCTCTGTCTATTCGGGGTCTCTCCTGGTTCCATACAAATTTTAGGATTATTTGTTCCATTTCTTTGAAAAACGTGGATGGTATTTTAATGGGGATTGCCTTGAATGTGTACATTGCTCTAGGTAGCGTTGACATCTTCACAATGTTGGTTCTCCCAATCCATGAGCCTGGAACGTTTTTCCATTTCTTTGTGTCTTCTTCAATTTCTTTCATGAGTATTTTATAGTTTTCTGAGTACAGATCCTTTGCCTCTTTGGTTAGATTTATTCCTAGGTATCTTATGGTTTTGGGTGCAATTGTAAATGGGATTGACTCCTTCATTTCTCTCTCTTCAGTCTTGTTGTTGGTGTATAGGAATGATACTGATATCTGTGCATTGATTTTATATCCTGCCACTTGACTGAATACCTGTACGAGTTCTAGCAGTTTTGGGGTAGAGTCTTTTGGGTTTCCACATACAGAATCATATCATCTGCAAAGAGTGAGAGTTTGACTTCCTTTTTGCCGATTTGGGTGCCTTTGATTTCCTTTCATTGCTGATTGCTGTGGCTAGGACTTCTAATACCATGTCGAATAGCAGTGGTGAAAGTGGACATCCCTGCTGCATTCCTGACCTTAGCGGGGAGCTCTCAGTTTTTCCCATTGAGAATGATATTCGCTGTAGGTTTTTCATAGATGGCTTTTATGATATTGAGGTTTGTACCCTCTCTCCCTATACTCTGAAAACTTTTGATCAAGAAAGGAGGCTATACTTTGTCAAGTGCTTTTTCTGCATCTATTGAGAGGATCATATGACTCCTGTTCTTTCTTTTGTTAACATATTGTATCACGTTAATTGATTTGCGGATGTTGAACCAACCTTGCAGCCCAGGGATAAATCCCACTTGGTCGTGGTGAATGATTCTTTTAATGTACTGTTGGATCCTATTGGCTAGTATTTTGGTGAGAATTTTTGCATCCATGCTCATCAAGGATATTGGTCTGTAATTCTCCTTTTTGATGGGGTCTTTGGTTTTGGGATCAAGGTAATGGTGGCCTCATAAAATGAGTTTGGAAGTTTTCCTTCCATTTCTATTTTTTGGAACAGTTTCAGGAGAATAGGTATTAATTCTTTAAATGTCTGATAGAATTCCCTTGGGAAGCCATCTGGCCCTGGGCTTTTGTTTCTTGGGAGATTTTTGATGACTGCTTCAATTTCCTTAGTGGTTATAGGTCTGTTCAGGTTTTCTATTCCTTCCTGGTTCAATTTTGGTAGTTGATACATCTCTAGGAATGCACCCAATTCTTCCAGATTATCTAATTTGCTGGCATAGAGTTGCTCATAATACGTTCCTATAATTGTTTGTATTTTATGGTGTTAGTTGTGACCTCTCCTCTTTCGTTCATGATTTTGTTGATTTGGGTCATTTCTCTTTTCTTTTGGATCAGTCTGGCCAGGGGTTTATCAATCTTATTAATTCTTTCAAAGAACCAGCTCCTAGGTTCATTGATCTGTTCTACTGTTCTTTTGGTTTCTAGTTCATTGATTTCTGCTCTGATCTTTATTATTTCTCTTCTGCTGAGTTTAGGCTTTATTTGCTGTTTTTTCTCTAGCTCCCTTAGGTGTAGGGTTAGGTTGTGAATTGAAGACCTTTCTTGTTTCATGAGAAACGCTTGTATTGCTATATACTTTCCTCTTAGGACTGCCTTGCTGCATCCGAAATATTGTGAAGAGTTGTGTTTTCATTTTCATTGGTTTCCATGAATTTTTTTAATTTTTCTTTAATTTCCTGGTTGACCCATTCATTCTTTAGTAGGATGCTCTTTAGCCTCCATGTATTTGAGTTCTTTCCGACTTTCCTCTTGTGACTGAGTTCTAGTTTCAAAGCACTGTGGTCTGAAAATATGGAGGGAATAATTCCAATCTTTTGGTACAGGTGGAGACCTGATTTGTGACCTAGGATGTCATCTATTCTGGAGAATGTTCCATGGGCACTAGAGAAGAATGTGTATTCCATTGCTTTGGGATGGAATGTTCTGAATATGTCTGTGAAGTCCATTTGATCCAGTGTGTCATTGTTGATCTTTTGCTTAGATGATCTGTCCATTTCAGTTAGGGGGGTGTTAATGTCCCCCACTATTATTGTATTGTTGTCAATGTGTTTCTTTGCTTTTGTTATTAATTGCCTTATATAACTGGCTGCTCCCACGTTAGGGGCATAGATATTTACAACTGTTAGATCTTCTTGTTGGATAGACCCTTTAAGTAGGATATAGTGTCCTTCCTCGTCTCTTATTACAGTCTTTGTTTTAAAATCTAATTTGTCTGACATAAGGATTGCCACCCCAGCTTTCTTTTGGTGTCCATTAGCATGGTAAATGGTTTTCCACCCCCTCACTTTCAATCTGGGGGTGTCTTTGGGTCTAAAATAAGTCTCTTGCAAACAGCATATTGATGGGTCTTGTTTTTTAATCCAATCTGATAGCTCGTGTCTTTTGATTGGGGCATTTAGTCCATTTTCATTCAGGGTAACTATTGAAAGATAGAAATTTAGTGCCATTGTATTGCCTGTAAGGTGACTGTTACTGTATACTGTCTGTGTTCCTTTATGGTCTGTGATGCTTTTAGGCTGTCTCTTTGCTTAGAGGACCCCTTTCAATATTTCTTGGAGGGCTGGTTTCGTGTTTGCAAATTCCTTTAGTTTTTGTTTGTCCTGGAAGCTTTTTATCTCTCCTTCAATTTTCAATGACAGCCTAGCTGGATATAGTACTCTTGGCTGCATATTGTTCTCCTTTAGTTCTCTAAATTTATCATGCCATTCCTTTCTGGCCTGCCAGGTCTCTGTGGATAGGTCTATTGCCAATCTAATATTTCTACCATTATAGGTTACATATTTTTTCTCCCACGCTGCTCTCAGGATTTTCTCTTTGTCTCTGAGACTCGTAAGTTTTACTATTAGATGTCGGGGTGTTGACCTTTTTTTACTGATTTTGAGAGGGGTTCTCTGTGCCTCCTGGATTTTGATGCCTGTTTCCTTCCCCTCATTAGGGAAGTTCTCTGGTATAATTTGCTCCAATATACCTTCTGCCCCTCTCTCTCTTTCTTCTTCTTCTTGGATCCCAATTATTCTAATGTTGTTTCATCTTATGGTATTGCTTATCTCTCGAATTCTGCCCTCGTGATCCATAGTTGTTTATCTCTCTTTTTCTCAGCCTCTTTATTTTCCATCATTTGGTCTTCTATATCGCTGATTCTCTCTTCTGCCTCATTTATCCTACCAGTTAGTGCCCCCATTTTTGATTGCACATCATTAATAGCCTTTTTGATTTCGACTTGGTTAGATTGTAGTTCTTTCATTTTTCCAGAAAGGGTTTCTCTAATACCTTCCATGCTTTTTTCAAGCCCAACTAGTACCTTAAAAATCATGATTCTGAATTTTAGGTCCGACATGGTACTAATGTCCGTATTGAGTAGGTCCCTGGCAGATGGTACTACCTCTTGTTGTTTTTGTTGAGATGATTTTTTCCGTCTTGTCATTTTGTCCAGAGGAGAACAGATGAATGAGAGAACAAAATGCTAACAGGGTAACAACATCCCCAGAAAATATACTCTAAACAAATCAGAAAAGACCTGAAACCAGGGGAAAAGAAAAAGAAAGAAATAAAAAAGAAAGAGAAAGAAAAAGATAAAAACAAACAAAAACAGAAGAAAACAAAACAAAACAGAATATGATCAAATATCATCAGGCTAGTGCATAGATCAGTGCCACACACTAGATTTTGGTTATATTTTGGTCTTTAGAAGAAAGTGCCTCCTAAAATTTTAAAGAAAGAAAGACTTAAATATGTACAAAATAAGCATTGATACGATGAAGGGATGGAATATGACTGTAAAGATGAAAATTATAAAAACTTTTAAAAAAGGAATTGATTAGAAGGTGTTTGAAAAAAGAAAGAAGAGGATTAAAAAAAAAGAAAGAAAGAAAGAAAAGGGGGAGAGAATGTGATCAGGAGGAGACTAGAAAAAAGCCATACACTAGAGATTTAGGGTATATTTTGATCTGTTAGAAGAAACTGTATTTCAAAATTTTAAAGAGAGAACAACTTATATATATATGCCAAAAATAAAGGTAACTACTATGAAGGGATAGACTATGACTCTAAAAATGAAAAATAAATTTTTTTTAAAAAGGGATTTATAAGATGTTGGTTGAAAAAGGGAAAAAGAAAAATTAAAAGAAAAAGACAGTTTAAAAAAATTAACTTTGAAAGACTAATGAATCATGGTAAAAAAGCCATGAATGCTATGTGCAGTAGTCCTCTAGCGCTGGAGTTCTCCCGTTCTCCTTGATCGGTAAACTTGGTCTTGGCTTGCTGCCTGTTCATGCTGATCTTCTGGGGGAGGGGCCTGTTGCCGTGGTTCCCAAATGTCTTTGCGGAAGCGGAATTGCCCCGCCCTTTCCTGCTCTGGGCTAAGCAAGGTGCTCGGGTTTGCTCTTGGGGAGCTTTTGTTCCCTGTAAGCTCTCGGTACAGCTTTGGTGGACGAGAGTGAAAATGGTGGCCTCCCAATCTCCTCCCAGGAGGAGCCGAGAACTCGAGGCCCTGCCCCTCAGTGCACCCCCAGAGAAAAGCTGTCACTCCCATCTCCCTGGTCTCCGGCAGCACTCCGTGCTCACCTGGCCTGTGACCGAGCGTTTCTATCTCTGGCACCTGACCCGTGTGGAGTCTCCAAACCCAGCAGATCCCTGAGATGCACTCCCACACCGCTCCTCCCGGGGGAGGAAGGAGAGTCTCCCGGGATCTGTCACTTGTTGGGTCCCTGATGGAGGAGCAGTGGCCCGACTGTGTCGCCGAGTACAGTTTATGGCAACCCCGAGCTGAGAGCCCACGCCTCGGCTCCGTCTCTGCAGCCGGCTTCCCTACTCCGATACCTGGGAGCTCTGCCACACTCAGGCACCCCCAGTCTTCCTGGGACCCCGAGGGTACTGAAACCACACTGTCCTGCGAAGGTTCCACCTCCCGCTTAGCCACTGGAGTGACGTCCCTCAGCGGAGCCGACTTCTAAAAGTTCCGATTTTGTGCTCCGCAGCTCTAGCACTTGCCAGAAGCGGCCGATGGGGGCCCCCTCTCCCGCCGTCTAACCTCCCGAATATCACCTCGGATTCATTTCTCCGCACGTGCTACCTTCCAGTAAGTGGTTGCTTCTCTGTTCAGAGAGTTGTTGCTACTCTCTTCTTCGATCTTCTGTTGAGTTCGTAGGTGTTCAGAATGGTTTGGTCCCTATCCAGCTGAATTCCTAAGACCAGATGAAATCCAGGTCTCCTACTCCTCCACCATCTTGCTCCCTTCCCCGACAATTCATTTTTAATAAAATACTACACAGGACTGTTTTGTTTTGTTTTGTTTTTCTGGAAACCGATGTACTAAAAGTTCTTTTCACAAGACTCATTGAAGTCTTATGCCTCACAAGTCCAGTTGCTGCCACCTCCCACCTCCCCAGGCAATCCTGCTGGAATTCCCGGCGGGGGTCAGGGGTGGGAGGGGCGTGGAGGGTGGTGCACAGAGGCCAGCCCAGCTCATCCTCTTTGGGAACTTTACTTTGAGAGCACTTTCCCTACAAATTTCGCTACAACATTTCACGTTGAGGCAAAGCATCCCATTTTTTATGATTTCAAAGCCTTTATAAAAATTAAAAGCAGCTGCTCCCAGTAAAATATCTGGTCTTGCCTTTGGTGGGTATAAATACGTACAATGACCTCATCTCTCCTTAGGTACTACACTTTACCTCAACACAGCGGAGGCAGGGGCCAAGCGCCTCCTGCAGACCGCTCGCAACAAATAGCCTTTTCTTCATGCTCAAAGGAATCATTTGGATACTTCTCATCTGAAGCTCTTTCCTTTTGAAGTATCTTTGAAGCATTTCATCTCCTTTTGCCTTTCTTTTTGATAAACCTTTCCTTCTTAAACTTCCGGAGACATCCCAATTTTTAGGGTAAACTCTTGGGTGATAAGGCAATTTTAAGGGAGGCTGTCTGATTAGACACACCCAGCAAGGACCCTCTCACTTCTTTGACGTCTTGGATGTATCTTACTCCGTTTGAGAACAAACAGTCATGGAAAGTAAAAGTAACGGAAGAGGAAATAAATGATTCTGGGTTTTTTTTTTTTTACTTGAAAGAAAGTCAAATTAATACACCCAAAGTTTAGTAAAATGCTTTCATTGTTTCCACATTATTTTTGGAAACTTGAGTTCTCCTAGGGCCTGCGAGGTTCACTACGGAAACTGCGAACTTCCACAGAGGAACCAGCAGCAACATGGCAGGCTGTTTCCGCTTTCCTGCATCCGCCGCCCCAGCTCTTTGCCTCTGGTGTTTCCTCCACTGTGGGGGCTGCAGGCCACGCACAACCAGGAGACGAGGCTCCCCACGCCCGAGTCCCCTTCTCTGAGGTCTGGGACAATTACCTCTGCAGGCATTAAGTCAAGGTGCCCCGCCACTGCTTAGTGGGGTGTAGGTGGGGGGACTGGAACGCCTGCTGGGACAGTCTCAGTGAGCTCTCTCTCCAGATATTTTATTCTGTTAACCAGAATGACACGAGATGGCAGAAAGTTGCCCTGATTCATACCGGGTGCACAGAGCCGAGGGGCCTGATGGGGGTTCCTGTGCCCCGGACCCCAGCTCTGCACAGGACGGGGCCCCTTATCCAGCCTGGTTCTCCAGCTTCCCCACTGAGTATGTAAGCCCCTGGAACCTGCTCCCACTAGATCCCTCTCCTGCAGAACCGGAGTTTGTGATGACCTGATTAAATGACTCCTTCCCACCTGGGAAAAGCTAGCTGGAAGCCCTCTAGGCCACCTCAAGGCGCCTCATCTCTACCCACTGCCAGAGAGGTTGCAGGCGCCTGCCTTGCAGGATGCCTAGATGGGCCCCCAACCCGGGGCAGGCAGAGCTGCCTCACTTCTGTCCTGGCTGCACGTAAGCGGGAAGTGCGTGTGCTCTGGGTGCAGGCATTCCAGTTTGAACCCAGCTCTGTTACTGCTGTGTGACCTCGGGGGAGCTACCTAAACCCTGTGTGCCTCAGTTTCCTCCTCTGTGAAATGCAGCTGATGATCTTAATTATCTCTAAGGCTTGTTTTAAGATTTATGTATTTTAGGGTCAGAGCAGATGGAGAGGGAAAGAGAATCTCAAGCAGATTCCCGCTGAGCTGTAGCCTGATGAGGGGCTCCATCTCACCACCCTGAGATCATGACCTGAGTCGAAATCAAGAGCTGGACACTCAACCGACGGAGCCACCCAGGTGCCCCTCTCAAAGGCTTGTTTTAAAGACTGGTGACAACACACATAAAGCACAGAGTGCAGAGCTGGCCCAATACTCACTCCCTAAGCATCGGTAGCTTTATTCTCACTCTTCTCACTGTTATTACTATCATGATTCCTGCTGTCCCCTTCAGCCTGCAAGTTCCCTCTGGTTCAGGCTGTGGCCCTTGGTTTATAGATCAAAGACTGATTCGGCCAGCTCCTTGAGAGCCGATCCCTCTCCCAGGGACAGACTCAGATAAGCCAAGCTTTTACAGTGGAAGAGCAAGCCCCGAATGCCAACGTTTTAGCTATGGTAATTCAGCTCTGTAGTTTTGTGGGTAAGAACCCAGATTGAAGTCAAACCACCCGGAGTTCAAATCCCAGCTCTGCCACTTGCTAGCTGCGGATGAAGGGGAGACACAACCTCTCTAAACGCTCCCTGGATTCCCAAATCTGGGTAATCAGAACTTGTGGGGTTGAAGTAAGGATCAGCACAAGCTAATGCACACAAAAGGTTTCATAGGGAGCCCAGCACCTAGTAAGTATTCAATAAAGGGCATCAAAATGCCCTGTAAGTATCACGGTAATTGGAAAATTTCACCTCTGCATGACCAAGCTTTCTCTCACCACAGACGCTAAATCATATTCAGAATATCACTTGTTGGATTTTACAATGGAAAGTAACTCTGACCGAGAAGAGAAGGCATACAGTCCCCATGACTTCTGCATTATCTCCCAGCAGACAGACCCACGGGGGCATCAAAAATAATCAGCAGTACCCTGGGGATCCTGGAAAAGCTAGGGGTACTGAATAGTTAATGTCATCAGGCTCAGAAGATGCATCAGCCTTACATGACAGGCTTTGTCACTCTGGGCAGAAGTGGCTCCAAAGGCTAAGTTCTCCTTACCCCTCACAGAGGCTCTGAAGGAAACTTCCAGTGTTTGCCAGTAGGATTCCTGCTTAGCTCTGCTTCCCTCACAGAGCAAAACTTTGAATTGCACAAACTCACCTTAGATATGTTAATAGATTCAATCAGGCGCCAGCTGAGCCAGTCTCCTGCCAGCGTCCTCAGCGGGCTGTGGTGTTCTGTTTCTGAGGCCAACTTAGGCCAGTATTGCTAAATTCTGGGGGATGAGAACGGTGCCTCAATCTGGCCTCCAAACACTGTTCACACCTGAACACATAGGACAGTGTAAGTGTGCTTGGATCACTTAATCTTCTAAAGTGGCTTGTGAACTGTACTCTGTTTTAAACATTACATCATGTTTCTGCACAGAGAAACAGCACCAGCTTCAAATACGGGGTGTCCTGCTATGTGGCAGTCACTGTGGGAAGCAATTCACATATGATATCTTTTCCTTTTTTAAGAGAGGAAGAGAGAGAGAAAGAGAGGGAGAGGAGGGGCAGAGGGAGAGCGAGAGAGACAATCTTAAGCAGACTCTGCACCCAGCATGGAGCCCAACACAGGGCTCCATCCCACGACCCTGAGATCATGACCTGAGCTGAAATCAAGACTTGGACGCTTAACCGACTAAGCCACCCGGGCGCCCCACCTCTTATTTAACCTTAAACTTTAATTCATGTGCAACACCACTAAACAATATAAAGGAATAAGCTATTAGTGCGTGCAAACTCTTGCAGGGGATTCAAGGGAATTATGCTGAATCATACAAGTCAATCTCAAAAGTTTACATACTGTATGATTCCATTTATAGAACATTCTTGAAATGACAAGATTATAGAGATTATAGAGACAGAAAACAGGTTAGTGGTTGCCAGGGTCTGGTTGGGGGGAGTGCGGTCTGGGTTCTAACGGAGTAGCATGAGGGGTCCTTGGGTGGGAAGCTTTCTATCTCGACTGTGCTGGGGGGTCACAGGAATCGACACATGGGATAAAATCACATAGGATGACATGCACACACACAGTCGAGTTAAGTAAGAATAAAGCTGGTTGACTGTATTAATGTCAGTATCTTTGGCTTATGGTGCACTACATAGCCTTTCAAGATGTTACCACTGGGGGAAGCTGAAGGAAGGGAAGGATTTCTCTGTATTATTTTAACAACTGCACAGGAATCTACATAATTACTGGGGAATGGCAGTACACAGTGGTGTTTCAGAGTATTTCAGAGCCAGAGCGTCCGTCTGAATGCCCGCTCTGCAATGTACCATCTGTGTGATCTGCTATTTGACCTTCCGGAACCTCAGACCTTCAGGTCCACGTCGAAGGTGATGGAAGGGCCTATCCCAGAGGAAAGTTTTTGTTTTGATTTCCTTAAGTTAACCAGGGTCAGTTTCTGCTTCTTACTATTAAAAAAAAAAGTTTTGACTGATACATAGGATATTATTTTATAAGAGGCAACCGAGTGACTAAGATGATAAATTTTATCATCTGGTTAAAGGTATAAATGACTAATCTGCAGCAAGAAAAATCTTTTGCAGAAAAACTATATAAAACACACACAAAGAAAAGCTGAATTTTCCATAAATAGCTTAGTTTTTCAAGATAGAGAACTACCAAGGATGGAAGACCCAAGGTCCCAGAGAAAAGTAAAACACAGGTAGAGAAGGCCAATATTCTACAATGTTCTCACCTTGAGGTTCTCGCTAGTAGGCCAGCAGTGTGGACAGGGGGCTGAGAACACAGGCAGAAAGCCAGCAGGAAGTGGGGGCTGGGCAGAGCGCACAGAGCCAGAGACAGGCTGGTGTTACATGTGGGATGCACGTGGAGACAAAGGGAGCGCGGACAGTTCAACCTTTTGTTCTGACGCTCCCCGGAGACATCTGCTGACTGCTAAGTGGGGATCGCAAATGCCTAAGAAGACAAGCAGAAAGTGTCCTCGATGCCAGAGAAACAGCACCCTTCCAGCCACCCTGTGCAGCTGAGATGAGCGCAGACTAGTCCCGGAAAGGGGCAAACCGGGGTCCTGGAATGGTAAGAGAAATTCCGGCTGGCGTGAGGTGCCCCTCCCTGACACAACTGTCCGCTGCAAGCTAAAATAAATGTGACGTTCCTTTCCGGAGGTTGTAATAACATACAGAGGCTCTACTCCAGTATTCAATCAGAAACTTTTTAAAAACAGCATTCATACTATGTGTAAGACACAGAGAAAACACGAACAATGGAAACAGAGCCACCAGTGATCTATACATTGCAGTCATAATGCATGGATTTGGAAACAACTACAATGCAGTCGGGAAAATAACAAAGAATTTTAGTGGAGAATTAGAACCTAGAAAGTGCTTGCAAATGGGCATTCTGGAACTCAAAAAGGCAGTACCTGAAGTGACATTTTTGAATAGATAGATGAGTCTGGCTACAGACCCATCACGGGTGAGAACGGAGAGTAAGTAAGTGGCTGGGATGGGGACCATGCCCAGACTGACGTGAGAACAGGGACACAAGCCGAAATCACACACATGATTGGAAGATTAAGCGTACATCTCCCTAGAGTCTCAGCGGGATGAAGTAGGCAATCAGAGACAAACCCCAATTTTAAGAATTAATGGCAAGAATATTCCAAAACTGATACAAAATACAGAGTCATCTGTCAAAAATTTTATGAACCCGAAGAATGCCAATTTTTTAAAAGCCACAGCCAGGGACATCTTAATGAAAGCACTGAAATCTAGGACAGGGGAGCCTGGGCGGCTCAGTTGGTTAAGGGTCTGACTCTTGATCTCGGCTCAGGTCATAATCTCAGGATCGTGAGTTCAAGTCCCGCACTGGGCTCCACGCTGGGCACGGAGCCTACAAGAAAGAAAGAAAGAAAAGGAGGGAAGAAGGGAGGAAATCGAGGACAAAGAGAAAAGCTTAAAAGCAACCAGACAAAATAAACCACCTTATTTCATAGAAGTAACAACAAGATTGACAAGCCAGGGTAAATTAAAAGAAAGCCAAGATTCTCAAAACAAAGAGCAAGGCTGCCAGGAGCTAAGAGGCCTTACCTTCATGGCAGTAAACAGGGACAGTAACAGCTGACATCGGAGACAGCGGAGTCCAGCACAATAAGGAATGGCACCTTCAAAGGGGCTAAAAAAACAAGATCCAACCAAGCATCCTATGCCCAGTGAAACTGTATTTGAAGGTGAGGACCAAATAAAGACTTTTCCAAATAAATGGAAATCAGCGAAGGTATCTACAGGGAGATCAAATTGATCCCATACAGAAGTGCAGATTCAGGAAGAAGTGAGAACAAAAATAAATGTGTGACTACATGTGTCAATCTCAAGAGTTATTTAGATTACCTGCATATCATCACCATCATCATCCTGCTCTGTGGCATCTAAAATATATTTAGATATAAAGTATACAAGTAACACAGAAGGTGAGAGAGGCCAAACAGGCAAAGTATTGTACGGTAATTAACTCATCTGGGAAGCTGTGAAAGTGCTCATTAAGTTGAGCAGATACACTGTAATGACTCAAGGATACAGGTTAGAATAGCTAGTCAGACCATGAAAATAGCAACAGAGTGCATAATAAGCTAAAAAGGGAGAATATAAAATAACAAAAACATGTTCATTAATATAAAAGAAAGCAAGAGAGGAAAAAATAGAACATTAAAAGTGAACACACAACAGAGAAAACAAAATGTAAAACTGTAAATATAAACTCAAATATATTATTAGTACTTATATAAAATATGAATGGACTAAATACTGCAGTTAAAGAGAACAATGCCTGATTGGGTTTTTTCAGTCTATGCTGTAAAAGAGATCGGCTTTCTGCATATGGATGCCGGCAAGCTGGACATCAAAGCACAGGAAAAGATACAAGCATGCCAATCAAAAGAATGACAGCACACTATACTAATACTGTACAAAGTCATTTTAAAGAAAGAAGCATTACTAGAAATACACAGGGATCTCTTATGGTGGTAAAGGAATCTATCGCAAAGATGTGACAATGTGAAATGTGCATACACCTAATTAACATATATTCAAAATATGTACAGCATAAATTGATAGAAATAAAAGAGGAAACAAAAAAATCTACAATTGCTTTGATAGATTTTAACACACCTCTCTCAGGAAAAAATAGAACAAGCAGACAAAATGCCAAAGAGGATACAGACACTTCTGGCAATGTGATTAACAAACTTGACCTAATTTGCATGAACACTGCAGCCAGCAACTGCAGAATCTGCATATTTTTCAAATATATAGGAGACATTTTACATGTACGTACATCAAAATGAAAATGTGTGGCACGCAGCTAAGCCATGTTTAAAATAAAACATATGGTCTTAAATGTACCTGTAAGAAAGAAAAACACTAAAACATCAACGGTCTGATCATCAATCTCAAGAAATTATATTTGAAAAACCAGAAAATTCCAAGAAGAAGGAAAGGAATATAAAGGAAAAAGCAGAACATAATCAAACAGAAAACAAATGTATAATGTAAAAAAAGGGGAAACGAACAAAGCCAAAGTTTAGTATCTCGAGAAGACTAATAAAAATTGGTAAATTCCCACAAAAATTGATCTAAAAAAACATAAAGAAGAAATAAATTACCAATATCAATAATATAAGAGATGATGTCTTTAGAGAACCTGGAGACTCTAAAAAATTAATCAGAGAATATTATGAATAACTTTACCCTTTAAGTATGGAAATTTCATGAAATTGATAATTTTCTTAAAAGCCAAAACTTTCCAAAATGGACAGAATAAGAAACAGAATTATGAGTAGCCCATGTCTCTTAAAGAACACATTAGGTCCAGAAAGTTTTATTGGTAAAAATGTTCCAAATGATTAAGGCAGAAAGTGTCAATCTTACACAAGCTCTTCTAGAAAACAGGAAAAGAATACTTCCTAACACTTTCGTATAAGGCCAGAAAAACCTCAATAACAAAACCTAACACGAACATTATAGGAAAGGAAAATTCAGGCCAATCCCTCTTATGAACATAGATGTACAACACTTATCGCATATTAATAAATCTTTTCAGTAACATAAAGAGGATAATAAAAATAATGCATTGTGGCCAAGTTGAATTTCTTCTAGAAAGGCAAAGTTGGTTTAACATTGAAAACAAATCTACATAATTCATCCTGCCATGACTTCTGGTGCCAACTACTCAGAGGTGGGCCAAACTTCACACGTTAGGGACAGTCTTCCACGGGCTGCCCTCACTCAGACAACAGCTGCATGTCCAACACACCCTGGGCCTCACTTATGCCCTGCAGGCTACAAATTCAGGAGTTCCCACAAACACCTTAAATCAGTAATTCACTGGAATGACTCAACGCAACTCTCGAAAGTGCAGCATTCACAATTACAGTTTTAGTATAGCAAAAGAAGACAAATCAGAACTAACCAAAAGGAAGGACACATCAAGTGGAGCCTGAGAGGGTCTAAATGCAAAGTTTCTGATCTTCTCCCCATGAAGTCCCAAATAGTGTTAGGCCCTTTAAGCTTCCATGTACAACAACGCTTCAGGGTATAGCCAATCTGGGAAGCTCACCCCAGCTTTCATGTCCAGAGTCCTAACTGGGGCTTGAACACACACTGCTTACTTGGCTGACATCTAGTCTCACACGTGCCCGCAGGTTCCCCCAGTTCAAAACTGACATGAGGTGTCCTAAAGGTCCCATCATAAATCACACCACTGGACTGTCCAGTGGCCAAAGCCCCCAGCAAACAAGGATATTCCTGTTGTGCAAGATCACCTCCCCAAAACCGAGGGCAAACCTCTCTGTGGGTCAGGGTAATTCTTCACTACTCAACCCCATTAGTAGAATGAAGGGGGAAAACATTATATACTTGTCTCAATGTATATTTGCTAAAATTCAACAATATTCATGACTTAGAAAAGATCTGGGGAATCTATGATTTCTGATTCAATGTTTAAAGAGCTTGGAAGTCACCACTCCATTCTAACTAGCACTACAAAGTGGACCAGATTGAAACATTAACAACTCTTCTTGGATCTGA
>NW_027397570.1:0-15710 GCF_003265705.2 Callorhinus ursinus
TTCCTAGAAACATCGCCAAAGGCACGGGAAGCCAGGGCAAAAATGAATTATTGGGATTTCATCAAGATAAAAAGCTTTTGCACAGCAAAAGAAACAGTCCACAAAACCAAAAGACAACCGACAGAATGGGAGAAAATATTTGCAAATGACATATCAGATAAAGGGCTAGTATCCAAAATCTATAAAGAACTTATCAAACTCAACACCCAAAGAACAAGTAATCCAATCAAGAAATGGGCAGAAGACATGAACAGACATTTTTCCAAAGAAGACTTCCAAATGGCCAACAGGCACATGAAAAAGTGCTCAACATCGCTCGGCATCAGGGAAATCCAAATCAAAACCTCAATGAGATACCACCTCACACCAGTCAGAATGGCTAAAATTAACAAGTCAGGGAATGACAGATGTTGGCGGGGATGTGGAGAAAGGGGAACCCTCCTACACTGTTGGTGGGAATGCAAGCTGGTGAAACCCCTCTAGAAAACAGGATGGAGGTTCCTCAAACATTTGAAATTAGAGCTACCATTTGATCCAGCAATTGCACTACTGGGTATTTACCCCAAAGATACAAATGTAGGGACCTGAAGGGGTACGTGCACCCCAATGTTTATAGCAGCAATGTCCACAATAGCCAAACTGTGGAAAGAGCCAAGATGTCCATCGACAGATGAATGGATAAAGAAGAGATGGTATATATACACAATGTAATATTATGCAGCCATCAAAAGGAATGAGATCTTGCCATTTGCAACGACCTGGATGGAACTAGAGAGTGTTATGCTGAGTGAAATAAGTCAATCAGAGAAAGACATGTATCATATGACCTCACTGATATGAGGAATTCTTAATCTCAGGAACAAACTGAGGTTTGCTGGAGGGGTCGGGGGTGGGAGGGATGGGGTGGCTGGGTGATAGACATTGGGGAGGATATGTGCTACGGTGAGCGCTGTGAATTGTGTAAGACTGTTGAATCACAGATCTGTACTTCTGAAACAAATAACGCAACATATTTTAAGAAAAAAGAAAAAGAAGAAGATAGCAGGAGAGGAAGAATGAAGGGGAGTAAGTCAGAGGGGAAGATGAACCAGGAGAGATGATGGACTCTGAAAAACAAACTGAAGTTTCTAGAGGGGAGGAGGGTAGGGGGATGGGTTAGCCTGGTGATAGGTATTAAAGAGTGCACATTCTGCATGGAGCACTGGGTGTTATGAAAAAACAATTAATCATGGAACACTACACCAAAACAAATGATGTAATATATGGTGATTAACATAACAATAAAAAATTTAAAAATTTAAAAAAAATAAATTCTCAGAAATAGACTTGGCATTGCGTCAGAGATTTGTGTTTGTGGTCTCGTCTCTTACACTAGACTGCGGGTTGCTTGAGAGCAGGGGATCTTATTCTTGCCGGCACCTGAGCAAGTACGGTGCCAGGGAGGAAGGAAGGGCAGAGAAGCATCAAGAGAAGTGGGCACGCTCCAGCACAGGGTGGTCAGATTTAGCAAATAAAGGTACTGGTTGCCCAGCCACGGTAGAATATCACATAAACAAGTAATTTTTATATAACTATGTCCTGTACAATATTTGGAACATATCCTAAAAAGTCATTTGTTACCTGGCTGAGATTCTAAGCAGGGGTCCTGTATTTTATCTGTGATAAAAAGTGCCCCAGTGGGCACTCACGCATCTGGTAAACTGGACCATTTCTCCTGTTGTTACTCTGCACTTGCTCCTTAAAGAAACTATTCACGGGTACACGAGACACAAGCCCATGTAGCCTATACACTCACTCCAAATGGTTCCTCGTTTTTGCCAGGCGCCATACCAACTGAATGGTTATAATGATGAGCAAAATCCAGCCTGGCCCTCGCTTCATGAGTTTATCATTTAGTGGGATAGATGGCCACGAATCACATGGTCAAGCTCATTTATTGGAAAAGTATAAGGAGGTACAAGAATGCATAGCAGGGGACTGAATCTGGTGGGTGGGTACTCAACCCCCCAAACAAGGGGTAATTGAGTCAGAGCTTATTATGTATCTAGGAGAGAGAATTCCAGGAAAGAGAACAGTATGTGCAAAGGTCCTGAGGTGGGAGGGCCCAGGTGGGAGGATCTGAGGTGAGTGAGGGAGTAAGCGAGAGGGGGCTGTAGAGGCAGGACTGGGCCCGATCCTATGGGCCGACAGTGAGTTGGGGCCAGTGCAGGTCTTAGCAAGGCGTGACTTAATGCTGCTGGGTTTCTGGAGCTGGCTATGGCCACAATACCAGATTGGGTGGTTGGAAGGGGCCGGTGTGGAGAGTACCAGGGATCTCTGGGAGGGTGGACAGTGGCCTCACAGGCAATGGAGGGGGAAAAGTAGGCTGCACTGCACTCAGTCACGGTGGAACCACGTTGGAAGGCAGGCAAGGGGAGAGGCATCAATGAGACCCTGGCACAGCAAGGGCAGACCTCCACCATTCCTGGGGAGGGGGTGTTAACATACGGTGAGAAGGGGGAGCCTGAGCTAGTGTGGGAAGGGTGAGGGAGCCCAGGAGAAGGCGTGCACACAGGAGGGCTGATGCCAAGATGGCAGAGCCAGGGAGACCCTCGTGCACCCAGCTGCAGAACTGGGGCAGAGGGGACGCACGCGTCTCCCAGCCTCCCCTCCATGAGCCTCATGGAGATCCTGCAGGTAGGCGGCATTACCCCTGCCCCACTTTGCAGGGGGCAACTGCAGTTCAGAGCCTTTCCCAGATGGCAGAGCTGGTACAGGGCAGAGTCAGGATTCGAACTCACATCTCTTTAGCTACTAAGGCCACACCCTGTCCTGTGTGCCAGGAGCCCCCTCCTGTCCCCTGACCCTCAGAGCGATGATATAACAAGGTCCAAGAGTTAAGATGGAGAGCTCCAATTTCAGCAGGGGAGGAGAGTGGGTATGTGGGAAAGCTAATTCTCATTTCCTGCAGTTCTGCAAGGTGATCAGCCCGGGAACCTGCAAGGCTGGGCCAATTTAGGGCACCCAGAGTGGACATGGCCACCCTGGCCACATGCTGTGGTCAGTAGAGGAGCTTGAAAATCCTGGGCACCTGCCTGTCCTCCCATTTGTGCTTCTCCCCAGGTGGTTCCCACATGCAGTCAGGTAACGACCCACTGGTACATCAGCTGCTCTCAGGCTGGAGTATCTCAGAAAGGCCTCCCCCCAACCACACCCCACTGCACTGCCCAGTATCCCAGCAAATCTGAGTTTTGAACTAAGATCTTTAAAGGCCCAAGACCCCTTAAAAATTATTGCCTACCCCCAGCTCTGAAATACAGCTGAGCTTCGAACACTGTGGGGGTCAGTGATGCTGACCCCACATGAAGCCACAGATCTCCATATAACTTTTGACCCCCCCAAAAAAACATAGCTACTGATAGCCTACTGTGGACCAGAAGCCCTACCAACAACATAAACAGTCGATTAGCACATATTTTGTATGTTGCATATATTACATAGTAAGTTCTTACAATAAAGTAAACTAGAGAAAAGGAAAGGTTATTAAGAAAATCACAAGGAAGAGAAAATGCATTCATAGTACCATACTGTATTCACCAGGGGAAAAAAATCCACCTATCAGTGGACCCACAGAGTTCAGGCCCGAGTTGCTCAAGGCTCAAGTATAACTCAAAATAAAACAAGACTAACATGGCACGGCTGGGTGGCTCAGTCTCTGAGCATCTGCCTTCAGCTCAGGTCATGATCCCAGGGTCCTGAGATTGAGCCCCACGTCGGGCTCCAAGCTCGGTGGGAAGCCTGATTCTCCCTCTCCCACTCTCCTGCTTGTGTTTCCTGTCTACACAATGCTCTGGCCTTAGCTGTGTTCCCACGGTTGTACCTCATTCTCCAGAACATGTTCATTCTCCCTGAGGAAGACTCTGTATGCATTAAACACCCAACTCCCCATGATTTCTCTGGAGAAGGGTCTATCCAAGTCCTTTGTCTATTTTAAAATTAGGTTGTCTTTTTGTTCAGGAGTTGTAAAAGCTCTTTACGTATTCTGGACAACAGACTCTTACTAGATACATAATGTACAAATATTTCCTTCTGGGGGCTGTCTTTTCACTTTCAGGAGAGTCACTTCTGATGTACAAAGATTTGTATTTTTTTTTTTACATTTTTTTAAGAGTGAGGGAGAGAGAGTGTGTGAGCGGTCGGGGGCAGAGGGAGAGGGAGAGAGACTCTCAAGCAGGCCCTACACTCAGCGTGGGGCCTGACATGGGGCTTGATATCATGACACTGAGATCATGATCTGAGCCAAAATTAAGGTAGATGCTTAACTGACTGAGCCACCCAGGCATGCTGAAAAAAATTTTAATTTTGAGGATATTATTTTTTCTTTCTTTTCTTATGCTTTGGTGTCAGAGCTAAAAGCATTGCTAAATCCAAGGTTATGAAGATTTATCCCCATTTATTTCTTCTAGAGTTTATAATTTTACCTCTTACATTTAAGCCTTTACTTATTTTGAGCTAATGTTTCTATGTGGAATGAGGTAAGGGTCCAGTTTCATTCCTCTGCACATGGATAACCAATTGTCCCCCAATGTAATGTTGTCCACCCTTGTCAAAATTCAGTGAACAATAGAAGAAGGGGTTTATTTCTGGTCTCAGTTAAATCCCGCTGATCTGTATGCATACCTTTTGAAAAGGGTATGCATAACAATAAAAATTGTTATTTTATATATTTATTTAAATTTTTTAAAATATAAATTCAATTAATTAACATATAATGTATTATTTGCTTCAGGGTGAATGCATACTTTTACGACAGTATCACATTTTCTTGACTGTTGCTTTGTATTAGATTTGAACTTTGGAAATATGACCTTTTACCTTTGATTTTCTTTTTCAAGATTGTTCTGGCTCTCTTGTGGTCCCTTGAAATTCCATATGACTCTTAGGATTAACTTGTGCATTTCTTCCCAAAGGCCTTTGTGAATTTTCTTGGGAACACATTGAATTTCCACATCGCCTTGTGTTCTACAGCCATCTTATCAATAGCATGTCTTTTCATCAACATGGGGTGTCTTCAGAAATATTTAGGTTTCCCTTACTTTCTTTCAGCAATGTTTTTTAACTTTCAGTGTACAAGATGTGCACCTTGATTACATCTATACCTAAATATTTGGTTAATGTTGATGTTCCCTAAAATGGAATTGTTTTCTTAAATTCCTTTTTGGATGATTCATTGCTAGTGTATACAAATAAGAGAGATTTTGTGTATTGATATTTTGTCCTGTAACTGTGCTGAATTAGGTAACTGGCTGTAATCATTTTTTGTTGATTCTTTAGGAAGCTCTATATAAGATGATGTCATCCCTGGTCTCTGAATAGACAGAGTTCTAGTGTTTCCTTTCACATGTGGATGCATTCTTTCTTGGCTTATCCTTCTGGGTAGAACTTTCAGTCCAATATTGAGCAACAGGTGAAAACCAGCATTCTGTCCTTGTTCCTGATTTCAGAGGAGAGCTGTCCATCTTCAGACTTAAGCATGGTGTTTGCTGGAGATTTAATGAGAAAATTATTCCTTATTCCTGCTTTCGTGAGTATTTATATCAGCAACAGACGTTGGACTTTGGTTAGAACATTTTCTGCATCAATTAATATGAACACATGTTTTTATTTAAAAATTCATTGTGCTGTATAACATTGCTTGTTTCACTCTATTGAATAACGTTTGAGGTATTTGTGCAGAGCCACTTGCTTAGGGTGCACAGTCTATTTATGAGCTCTTGGTTTTGCAATTCTTCTGATCTGGCTTCTTACATCTATATTGAGAGAGGTACAGGAATGTATTTTGCTGATTTTGTGGGGTTGGTAATAGTGGTTTGGGCTAGGGTTAGGAGTTAGGGATTAGGATTAGGGTTAGGTTCTCCCTGTCCTCTGCTGCACAGAACCCATTCTCCTCTGGTAACTAGAGTGATATTTTCAGAACATAAACTTGGGCCTTTCTGTGGTCTGCTTCCCTCCTACCCGTCCTCTCCAGTCTCACCTCTTCCACCACAGCCACCCTTCTGTGGGCCACCCAAGTGAGTGGTCATCCCAGATGTGCCCTGGGCCTGACTACAAGCCTTTGATTTTACTGTGCCCTCTGCGAGGATCACTCTTCTATCCCCTTGCTTCATATCTGACTTGTTCCCCCATTGGCTGGGTCTGGACTTGTCCTCTGGTGACCTGACTCATGTTGAGTGTGCTTATCCCCTATTTAAATGTAGTGCCCGCCTTCCCTGTGTGAGGGATTTACTAACCTGCTGGGTATAGGGCAGGCCCAGGGAAGTAGCCTTAGCACCTATGCAAACACATCAGTCTCAGAGGGGCTCACCATCCTTGCCTATAATGGGGGAGCTGCTGTCCTCAGAGGGGGGAGAAGGTAGTACCCTTAAAGGGGGACCAGCCATGGGATGTGGTCGGATAAGACTTTGAACTCTTTGGGGCTAGGGAGATGTAGACCTGGACCTGGAAGCTCACACCCTTGGATTCAAGCCTGGGATATAAGCAAGCCCCCTCTTCTTCCTGGTGTCGTCTTTTGCCTTCCCTGTCCACGGGCTGGACCTGATTCCTGATGTGGCAGAGTTTGAGGGTGACCCCTCCTAGGAATATCAGTGGCTTACTGAGCACCTGGTCAGCAGGATGCCCAGCAGCCTTCAAGGGAGGACCCTACAGGAAGTGGAGACAGGTCTGTGGGGGCCAGTGGCAGCCCACTCAAAGCAAAGTGGGACAGGTGTCCGGCCCTGCTGATTCTAGCCACTCTGTAAGACATACAAATGAGGGCTGTGCCCAAAGGTGCTTCCTTCCTGGAAGGTGGGGATGGCATCTGCAGGGGGGTGGCCAGTGGAGGGCACCTGCAGGGTTTGCCCAGGAGCTCAGCACAGGGGGAGTGTTCCTGGCTCCAGCATGCTGACTGTGGGGCTGCATGGGTTTCCAGCCTCCAAAGCCTCAGGCTCCCCTTTGGAAGACGGGCTGCTGATGGCCCCCATCTCTGGGAACAGACATTAGGGAGGTCTTGCTGGCAGATTCCCTCAGGAAGGTCAGGAGGTGGCTGTTGCTTAAAGCAGCCCAGGGCCCGCCCCCTTGAAGAAGGTGTACACGTCCATGGCCCCCAACTCTGGGGTCCTGCTGCCAGCCTCTGGCAGTGACCCACTTCCTGCCCTGTCCACTGACCCTTTGGGTGCATGGTCTTCCTGGAGCTGTTCCTGCAGACAGCAGATAAGCACTACATGGTGGGGCACAGGGTCACCTACTAGGTTTTCACCAATCAGCCAGCTGTCCGGCCCCGTGTGCCCCTCCAGGTAGGCCGGAGGGTGGTGGTCCTCATGGTGGACACAGGGTCACTTACTATGTCTTCAACGACCAGCTGGTTGCTGTGCCCCGTGTGCCGATCTGGGAGGGCCGGAGGGTGGTGGGCTTCGAGGTCCGTGGCATCATGCTTTGGCAGGATGTGTCCATGGGGCACATAGCGATGATCAGCCGCTTCTGCGAGCAGCGCTTCCTCTGTGACGTGGAAGACCTGGTGTGCGTGGATGCAGATGTGGGAATGAAGTTCTGGGACCATGTGGGCATGGAGATCCTGTCCCCCCTCTTTGGCACCTCACAGCTCGGTTTCTACTGGGGAGCCCATGAGGACTTTATCTATGAGCACTGGCCACAGTCCCAGACCCACATCCCCAGGGACCAGGGCAACTTTTACTACATGGGGGCCTTTTTTGGGGAATTGGTGGTGGAGTTTCCCTGACTGACCTCGGCCTGTCACCAGGCGATGGTGGTCAACTGGGCCAATGGAATTGAGGCCGTGTGGCCCGATAAGAGCCACCTGAACAGGTACCTGCTGAGCCACAGGCCCACCAAGGTGTTGTCCCTGGAGGACCTGTGGGATCCATGGCAGCTGGGCTGGCCCCACCATCATTCCCTGGGTCATGAAGAAGCTGAGATCCATGGGTGTGCCCAAGAATCAACAGGGGACCCAGAACTCATGAGGGGCTCTCCCCGGAGGAGCTGTGGGACCTGCGATATTGGGCTGTCCCCTGAAGGACCTATGAGACCCGCAGCTGATGGAATAGCCCCTGTCATGGAGAAGCTGAGATATGTGGCTGTGCCAAAGAATCACCAGGACATCTGCAAATCATGAGGGGCCGCCCCCGTCTCCATTAGGGGGTGCTGCCTTGAGCGGAGCGGTCAGAGCAGATTCCTACTTCTGTCCCCTTTGAGGGAAACTGTGGAGCCCAGCACTGCTTGCACCGGCATGCCAGCGCCCCAACCAGCACTGCGCACAGGAGGCCTGCCTGGGGGCAGAAGGTCCTCTCTTTGTGGTTACTATATTTTGATCATTTCCGGGTCCTTTGCAGCTGTGAACAGCTCCAGTTTTATGTCAGATGTTTTTCTGTCTCAATGCTGAGCAACCATCTTAAAAAGAACAATTGAGGGAAAAGGTTTTCTCCATGTTTAGAAACGGACATTTACTGTTGGGGCTGGGAGAAGCCCTGTAGCAGCCATGGAGCCAGAACGGGTGCTGGCCTTGTCTTCCCTCCCAGTTCTTATACCTCACCGTGGCCATGGGGCTTCAGGGTCAGGGGTGCGCCGAGCCACCTCCCAGACCCCCAGGGCCCTCATCAACAGAGGCCTTGGCCGTGGCCACTAGCTCGGCCTCCAGGAGCGTGGAGCCCTCTGGACTATATAAGGTTCCTGCCTTAGTTTTAAATGGCTATTTCTGTGCTGGTGTTTGTGAAATGTGGGCACTCGCTCTGTCTGGATGCGTGTCCCCTTGGGATTCCTCAGTACCCACCAGTGGGTTTGCACTTGTGCACTTTCTCTGGACCAGCTGCCTGCACTGTGTCTTAGCAAGCACTTACTGAGCTCAGTCACCAACAAGGGGCAGAGCATGAGAGCGAGAACTAAGATACAGGCTCCCTGCTCCTGGGCCCTCCAGGGACTCGCGATGGCCCTGAATTCCTGACTCACTTCTTTTGTATTGTGGTATAATGGACATACAGCTGATACCATGAAGCGCGTTTCAGTGGCAAAAAGTATATTCTCTGTTCTGCACCGGGTACCTCCGTCCATCGCCACAATGTTTTCATCATCCTAAACTGAACTTTTACCCATGAGACCCCAAACCCCCATTTCCCTTCCCCAGCCCTGGCACCCAGCAGCTCCTTCCACCTCTGTGAATGGGAGTGCTCTCCATCCCTCACAAGTGGGGTCCTCTGGTGTCGGTCCTTTAGGGACTGGCTTATTTCACATGGCATAATGGCCTCAATGTCTGTCCCTGTGAGCCTGAACCTGACCCACTTTACCCCCAAAATTGTGGCTCAGCCCTCTCCTGTTTGAGCCGAACCTCCTCAGTCCCTGCTACCACCCTCACCTTCCTCCTCAGCCTGAAGATGATCCCAGCCAGTGTGCAGCTTTGAATACCTGTGAATCTGGACGCCAGGCACATAGCCCAGGGGACTCTGGCCTCACCTATACCCCATCTGTCCACGTCAGGTTCCTGCCCCCCTCCCTCAGCTGACCACCTGCTCCTCCCACAGGTGTCCCCATCTCAGGAGACGAAACACCAAGTCCAGGCCCTTGGAGTCCTCTGGGACTTCTTGCTTGCTACCAACTCTCCCAGCAGTGAAGTGGCTACTGGAGGACATTCAATGTCCAAAACATTTAAAGGCATAGTGAGTCTCTGCTGCCTAAGGCAATGGATAACAGTTGGTGCAAATAGAAACCAAGCAGAATCACCGTAAGAAAGGCTGAGGAATGAAGATCTTTAGGGAAGAAGGGTCTAGAAGCTCTGACTGGCCCTACCTGACCTTCAGGTGCTCCTCAGGTACACCTGTGCCTCTGGTATCTTCCTGGAACCCTGACATGGCTGTTTTAAGACAGCTCATCCAGCAGTACCCTCAGTTTCTGGAAGGTGGATTTGCTGGAATCCGCAGTGTGCCCTGCCACCCCATCGGGATTGCTTTTTGAAGGTGCATCGTATGGGCCATCTGAGGAGCCAAGACTCTGGGCCTGTGACCTGGAGGGATTCTGAGCAGAACTGGTGGGATGGAAGGGCTGCAAGGCCCAGAGGCAGGTTTCCAGAAAGCTGACTCAGGTCCCCGGCATCCTACCGTTTTTGAATCAAAGCCCTGAGATATTTAAATGCCAGCAATGTTAGCATGGGCCAGAAAAGCAAATGTCCCTGTGCACCCAACCCCACCTAAACTATTGGACATTTCTTGTCACTTGAGCTGAGGTCAAAGGATTGGGAGTCAGGGCTTGAGGAGGGTCCTGGGCCAGACTTTGTATTTGGGGGACAAAGGCCATCCAGACAAGCTTATGCTGAGCCTGAGGAGGGGGTCTGTGTGGAGACCCCAGCTGCAGGCACCGCTGTCCACGGAGGCCCCCTCAGCCTGCCCCAGTGCACCTGCTGCTGGGGGAGAGCCTGCCCCCTCCTCTCTGCCTGAGGGCTCTCTCCTGCACCAGGTGCCTCCTATCCTGCCAGCCATTGCCATCCTGCAGCCTGGTAGAGTGGCTACCCCGAGTTCCTCTAGCTGCTGGGGGAGCACCTGCCCCCTCCTCTCTGCCTGAGGGTTCTCTTTTGCATCAGGTGCACCTCCACTCCTGTCAGTCACTGTCAGCCTGCAGCCTCGGAGGGTGGCTACCCTGACAACCTCCAGCACTGGGGACAGAGCTGCTGTGGGTGAGAAGTGGTCTCTCAGCAGGCCTGAGTGCCAGGTCCCCACAGTGCTCCCTCTCCTCCTGCAGGCTCACTGTGCCACATCCTCCCTCAGTCTCCCTGGGCCCAAGTCTTCCTTTCTTCGCGGACCATCCTTGACCCAGGCTCCACACGCTGGGACTGGGAGTAGGTCGTCTGGACCTTCTGGACTCTCGGTTCCATGCCCGCAACATGGGCACTCTCTGGCCTCACAGACTGCTCAGAGGAGACCCAGCACAGGAAGAGGCAGGCCACTGCACGGGAGATGGCTAGTGACCCCAGAAGGAGCACACAGTTTTACAAAAAGCACCGGGCTCCCAGGACCCAGCGTGGGATGCGGGTATCAGGCTAGGGAGCACAGGGACTCCTGGAGGGGGTGGCCCTGGCGGGGAGGTCATGGAAGGGTCCCAGAAGAGGCAGGAGACAAGGAAGATGACAGGACAGAGCTTCCCAAGGGGGTTGATGGAAGGATCAGAGAATCGCAGAGACCCTTGGGAAAACTCAGAGGCCCTGGAGATGTTCGCTGAAACGCTGTCATTTGGTCCGAAAAGTTGGATCACAACATCCCAGTCGACACTGGATGATTTACTCTTTGTTGGTTCTAGGAATCAGTAGGTACCTGCCAGTAGAACTCACATTGCATGAAGTCTAGGATATACTTACTTTTCATTAATTTTCAGGACTAGATTTTTCTAGAGGAAGTGCTAAGCTTGGGTCTTCCATTCTTTGTGTTGTGCAACTGGCCTCTGTTTTCAGCAGCCAATTCCTGGTGCTCATCAACACTGCTAACCCTGAAGACTGCCCCCGTCAGCTCCCAGAGTGGACATGACCCTGTGGGTTGTCCCCAGGGCTAGGTTGACCTAGCCCAGGACCACGACCCGAAACCATCCTGGTTTGGGAGGACAGGTCTCCTGCAGGAGCCAGGGAGGGGAGTGGCCCCTCTCCCCTCCCTGGCTCCAGGATGCCCGGGACCTGCAAGAGCTCTTCATCTGAGGAGGAGTCTTGGAGAACAAGTGTATCTCGTCTGCCCAGCAAGTGAAATAACCAAAGCCCAACGCACAGGTTCTAACGGAAGCAGAATTTCAATGTACTGTTTGGGGGAAGCCTCCTCCCCTCTTATGTGGCCTTGGGGGTCCCCCAGGAAAGCCTTCTTTCATCTCCTTCCCTCAGAGAGAGGAGCTGGCCCCATGTCGGGCGGTCCCCACCGTGTCCCAGTGCTGAGGAAGAGCCACGCGCAGGGGCCTGGTGTCAGGAGTGTGGTCGGCCACTGGTCCTGGGCTCCCAGCCAGTGGCCTGGCGGCCGCATGGAAGACCTAAATGGCTTTTGGGGGAAGGGGTGCTCACTGCCCACACCGCTCACCATCCCCCTCTGCACTCTGCAATCCAGGCTCGGTACCAGGCTTACGTCAATCACCAGCACTCCACATGTTCCCGCCATGGGAGGGATCATTCAGCATCACCCCATCGCACAGAGGAGGAGAGCGAAGCCCAGCGAGGGGAGGAAAAATGGCGCCCGGTCCCAGAGCTGGTCAGCAGAGAAGCTGGAAAAGCAGCCCTCCAGAGCCCCTGCTAGACCAGGAGAGTCTCCCTCAATTCAAAGTGAGCCCTCGCCTGCCTGAGCAGCCACGCACTGGCCCCTGATCTTCAGGATATCCTGTTCTTGACCGTGAAGGCGAGCTGGCCGACTAGGCGGGTGAGTTCAGCTGCATGGACAGGCTGTAGCTACAGGAGAGAGTGACACATTTGAGCTAGCAGGAGCCACACTCTGGTCTCCCTCCCGGAGCCAGACCAGGAGCTGGAATCTCGGTGCCCGAGGGGCCAGCACACAACAGGGTCTGCACTGACCAGGGATCCATGGCCCCAGGGAGAGTCCACACTGCCCTCTCCCCGCTCCTGCCTGGCCTCACCTCTCCTCACTGTGGGGCTGCAGGACCCGGAACCTGGCCCCATAGGGACGGTGGGACAGTCCGGGGTGATGGTCAGGGTTCCCCAAGGGACCCAGGGGGTTGCCAGGGCACTGGGAAAAAACAGGGTCTGGATTCCGTTGTCCACCACCACCCTGGGCACTTGGGAGTAGGAAGAGATACCCACCCCCAAGTCCGGAGGCCTATAGCACAAAAGGCCTCAGCTTACTCTGCTGTCACTTGGGCTGCAGAGATGTAGTGTCCCAAGGGTCCCACAGGCTTGTAGAAGTGCCTGTTGGCCTTGGATATCCATCCCCGACTCCCTGTGATCCCAGTCTTGGGAAAATGTTTTCTAACCCCTCGAGGTGCTTTTCAGCAGAGGACAGACTCGGGGCTTGGGGGGCTGAGGATCTGGCTACGCAGAACGTGGCAGAGCACAGGGCCACCAGTCTGGAGACCACGGTCAGGGCCCTCCTTGTTGCAGCCTCAGGGTCCCCATGTGGAAGAGGTTCCAGAATCACTGCTTCGGTCAGGGTGAGGAGGCCTTAGGAAGGAATGGATCCCCAGGACCAGAGAGGGAAACGGGGACAAGGGAGGCTTCTGAGGTTTCTCACAACGCCTATGGAACCCACCAACCTGCTCCTGTGAGAGACACAGACACAGAGACAGAGAGGGAGACAGAGAATGAACACAGGACAGAGGGAACCAGTAGAAGTCACAGACTCCAACAGCTTAGAAATGAAATCCCGGAATTTTGTGCCATTCTATTCCTGAGAGGGCCGTCACATTGGCCATCCACCCTGGAGGGGAGGGGATTCCACAGGGATGTGTGACCAGGACTCAGGCATGCCAGGAGCCACTGTGGAGACTGCCCAGCACATGGGCACAGACGGGGCCCATGGACCTGAGCCTAACCGTAATGGGAGCCCCTGGAAATCTGTGTTGGGAGAGGACAAGTTCAGAATCAGTTCATTACTACCTTCCCACGGGGGCTGGGACACAGGCGGGGGGGGTGGCTTTGTCTGAACCGCAGAGCAGATTCAAGCCCCTCTGAGATGTGTTCCATGCCAAGCGCAGCCCCTGGCTCATCCTTGCATTGCCAGGTTTGCACCAGCCTCCTGTGATAGCAGGCACGGAACATGTGTAGAGGTCCCTAACACTATTATTAACCTGTACCCTAAAACTAACCCGTACCCTAACCCTAACACCTACCCTACCCCTAAACCGAACCCTAACCCTAAAGCGTACCCTAACCTCAACCCGTACCATAAATGGTACCCTAAACTTAAACCCTAACCTGTACCGTAAACCGTGCCCTAACCCGTACCCTATCTCTAAACCCTACCCTAACCCGTACCCTAACACTATCCCGTACCCTAACCCTATCCCGTACCCTAACCCATGCCCTAACCCGTACCCTAACTCTAACCCTAACCCTGGGTCAACTAGAGAAAAGAGGAAATTCCCGGAATTTTGGGGTTCATGAGAAATTTGTCAGCCAGTCCTGACAGGAAGATGACACGGTGTCAAATGGACTGCTTTCTCTGAACCCTGACATCCTGTGAAATGCTGCATCACTGGCTCACAGGCTGATGTTCAAAATCTTGAGTCTCCTAGATCCAGAGCAGATAAGTGCTGTCAGGTGGGGATAAGTCAGTCCTCTGACGTATGGCCTGCACCCCGGCTTCAATTTCTGGGAGAAGGGGAAACACACACTTGTTTTTAAGTAGTCATTATCTTCATTCTAAAGTAGACCAATGACTTTGACCTTTTTGGAAAAGCGAAATGACTCTTCCAAATGAACACATCAACTCATCTGTTACTCATGCAACTTGAGTGCGATCTGGTTGACTCCAGCTTCCAGGCCCCAACTGGAGGATCCTCCTGTACCACCTTGACAGCTCATGACCAGCACCAGCACCCCCGGGGGCACAATGCTGAATTTGGGTTAGGACACTGGGGCTTCGTGCCTGGGGAAGCGGGAAACTGGAGGACCCTCCCAGATGATCCTGATGGACCATTAGCACCATCCCTGAGGACATGAGGCACAATGCTGAAGTTGGAGGACTGCTCTGGGGCTTCTTGCCACCACACCTGTGCCAGGGGGGAGCGTGAACCTGGAGGGACCTCCCAGTCAATCACAACGGACCATTAGCACCATCCCTGGGGAACATGGGACACAATGCTGAAATTGGGGGATGGCTCCGGGGCCTCTCGCTACCGCACCTGTGCCTAGGGGAGCAGGAACCTGAAGGACCCTCCCAGACAATCATAACGGACCATTACCACCATCGCCCTGAGGACATGGGGCACAATGCTCAGTTGGAGTCCCTTGGTCTTGAAACCAGCAGGAACGGAGCTGAAAGGACAGAGAGGCGACTTCAGGACGATTTCCATCCAGGGAAAGGCGGCCCACTGGAGGGCACCGAAGCAGCAAGCCCCACCGACCCGCAGGCCATTTGAACAGGATCACCTCCTGCACTAACTTACCACGTTGTCCGTCTTCGTGTGTGGACAGTGACTGGCCCACTCAGGGCTGGTGCACTTCCAGAGGAGGGCTAGACAATTTTCAGTGCTTGCTCGTGGGTCAGAGGATCAAAGCCCAAAGAAGCAGAGGATATCCCTCTCCTTCTGGCGCTGGGGAAGGCAGCCACCGTCCTGGGGCGGGACCGGGTCCAGGAGTGTGTTCTTTCTGAAGCCCCTGCGTTCGGTGGGTGTTGCTATGCCTAAAAAAGGCCCACTAAGCCCCAGAGTCAGGAGCAGTGACAGGCTGTCTCCAACCCTAGCCCAGGACCACGACCCGAAATCATCCTGGCTTTAGGAGTACAGGTTTCCTGCAGTAGCCAGGGAGGGGACTGGCCCCTCTCCCCTCCCCGGCTCCAGGATGCCCGGGACCTGCAAGTGCTCTTCACCTGAGGAGGAGTCTTGGAGAACAAGTGTATCTCGTCAGCCCAGCAAGTGAAATAACCAAAGCCCAACCCTCAGGTTCTAACGGAAGGAGAATTTCAATGTACTGTTTGGGGGAAGACTCCTCCCCTCTTATGTGGCCTTGGGGGTCCCCTAGGAAAGACTTCTTTCGTCTCCTTCCCTCAGAGAGAGGA
>NW_027397570.1:15720-23713 GCF_003265705.2 Callorhinus ursinus
GAACCTGGAGGACCCTCTCAGATGATCCTGATGGACCATTAGCACCACCCTGAGGACATGGGGCACAGTGCTGAATTTGGAGGACTGCTCTGGGGCTTCTTGCCACCACACCTGTGCCTGGGGGGAGCGGGAACCTGGAGGGCCCTCCCAGACAATCCCAACTGACCATTAGCACCATCCCTGGGGAACATGGGGCACAATGCTGAAATTGGGGGATGGCTCCGGGGCTTCTCGCTACCGCACCTGTGCCTAGGGGAGCAGGAACCTGAAGGACCCTCCCAGACAATCATAACGGACCATTACCACAATCGCCCTGAGGACATGGGGCACAATGCTCAGTTGGAGTCCCTTGGTCCTGAAACCAGCAGGAACGGAGCTCAAAGGACAGAGAGAGGCGACTCCAGGAGGATTTCCATCCAGGGAAAGGCAGCCCACTGGAGGGCATAGAAGCAGCAAGCCCCACCGACCCGCAGGCCATTTGAACAGGATCCCCTCCTGCACTTACTTAGCACGTTGTCCGTCTTCGTGTGTGGACAGTGACTGGCCCACTCAGGGCTGGTGCACTTCCAGAGGAGGGCTAGACACTTTTCAGTGCTTGTTCGTGGGTCAGGGGACGAAAGCCCAAAGAAGCAGAGGATATCCCTCTTCCTCTGGAGCTGGGGAAGGCAGCCAACGTCCTTGGGCTGGACCGGGTCCAGGAGTGTGTTCTTTCTGAAGCCCCTGCCTTCGGTGGGTGTTGCTATCCCTAAAAAAGGCCCACTAAGCCCCAGAGTTAGGCGCAGTGACAGGCTGTCTCCAACCCTAGCCCAGGACCACGACCCGAAACCATCCTGGTTTGGGAGGACAGGTCTCCTGCAGGAGCCAGGGAGGGGACTGGCCCCTCTCCCCTCCCCGGCTCTAGGATGCCCAGGACCTGCAAGAGCTCTTCATCTGAGGAGGAATCTTGGAGAACAAGTGTATCTCGTCAGCCTAGCAGGTGAAATAACCAAAGCTGAACGCTCAGGTTCGAACAGAAGCAGAATTTCAATGTACTGTTTGGGAGAAGCCTCCTCCCCTCTTATGTGGCCTTGGGGGACCCCAAAGAAAGCCTTCTTTCGTCTCCTTCCCTCAGAGAGAGGAGCTGGCCCCATGTCCCGCGGTCCCCATGTGTCCCAGTGCTGAGGAAGAGCCACACGCTGGGGCTTGGTGTCAGGAGTTTGGTGGGCCACTGCTCCTCGGATCCCAGCAAGTGACCTGGCGGCTGCATGGAAGAGGTAAATTTCTTTTGGGGGAAGGAGTTCTCACTGCCCACACCGCTCACCATCCCCCTCTGCACTCTGCAATCCAGGCTCGGTGCCCGGCTTACATCAATCACCAGCACTCCACATTTCCCCGCCATGGCAGGGATCATTCAGGATCACCCCATTGCACAGAGGAGGAGAGCGAGGCCCAGCGAGCGGAGGTTAAATGGCTCCAGTCCCAGAGCTGGTCAGCAGAGAACCTGAAATTCCAGCCCTCCAGAGCCCCTGCTAAATGAGCCAGAGACTCTCTGAGTTGAAAGTGAGCCCTCCCCTGCCTGACCAGGCACGCACTGGCCCCTGACCTTCATGATGGCCTGTTCTTGACCGTGAAGGTGAGCTGGCCGACTAGGAGGGGGAGTTCAGCTGGTGGGTCAGGCTGTAGCTCTAGGACAGAGTGACACATCTGAGCTAGCAGGAGCCACACTCTGGTCTCCCTCCTGGAGCCAGACCAGGAGGTGAAATCTCGGTGCCCGAGGGGCCATCGCACAACAGGGTCTGCACTGATCAGGGATCCATGGCCCTCAGGGAGAGTCCACTCTGCCCTCTCCCCGCTCCTGCCTGGCCTCACCTCTCCTCACTGTGGGGCTACAGGACCCGGAACCTGGCCCCATACGGAAGTGTGAACAGCCCGGCCTGAAGGTCAGGGTTCCCCAGGGGACCAAGCCTGTTGTCAGGGCACTGGGAAAAGACAGTGTCTGGGTTCCGGAGTCCACCACCACCCTGGTCACTTTGGAGTAGGAAGAGATGCCCACCCCCAAGTCCGCAGGGCTATAGCACAAAAGTCCTCAGCTGACTCTGCTGTCCCTTGAGCTGCAGAGATGCAGTGTCCCAAGGGTCCCACAGGCTTATAGAAGTGCCTGTTGGCCTTGGATATCCATCCCCGACGCCCTGTGATCCCAGTCTTGGGAAAATGTTTTCTAAACCCTCGAGGTCCTTCTCAGCAGAGGACAGACTCTGGGCTTGGGGGACTGAGGACCTGGCTACGCAGAACGTGGCAGAGCACAGGGCCACCAGTCTGGAGACCAAGGTCAGGGCCCTCCTAGTTGCAGCCTCAGGGTCCACATGTGGAAGAGGATCCAGAATCACTGCTCCGGTCAGGGTGAGGAGGCCTTAGGAAGGAATGGAGCACCAGGACCGGAGAGGGAAATGGGGACAAGGGAGGCTTCTGAGGTTTCTCACATCGCCCATGGAACCCAGAGGTCTACTCCTGTGAGTGACACAGACACAGAGAAAGAGAAGGAGACAGAGAATGAACACAGGACAGTGGGAACCAGTAGAAGTCACAGACTCCATCAGCATAGAAAAGACATCCCGGCATTTTGTGACATTATATTACTTAGAGCGCCGTCACATTGGCCATCCATTTTGGAGGTGAAAGGATTTCACAGAGATGTGTGACCAGGACTCTGGGGTGCCAGGAGCCACTGTGGGGACTGCCCAGCACATGGGCACAGACGAGGCCCATGGACCTGCGCCTAACCGTAATGGGAGCCCCTGGAATTCTGTGTTGGGAGAGGACAAGGTCAGAATCAGTTCACTAATACCCTCCCACGGGGGCTGGGACACAGGCAGGCGGGGGATGGGTTTGCCTGGACCCCAGAGCAGATTCAAGCCACTCTGAGCTGTGTTCCATGCCAAGCGCAGCCCCTGGCTCATCCTTGCATTGCCAGGTTTGCACCAGTCTCCTGTGATAGCAGGCACGGGACATATGTACAGGTCCCTAACACTAACCTAAACCTGTACCCTAAACCTAACCCGCACCCTAACCCTAACACCTACCATAACCCTAAACCCTAACCCTACCCCTAAACCGAACCCTATCCCTAAAGCGTACCCTAACCCTAACATGTACCCTAAACGGTACCCTAACCCTAAACCCTAACCTGTACCGAAAAAGGGACTCTAACCCGTACCCTATCTCTAACCCCTACTCTAATCCGTACCCTAACCCTATCCTGTACCCCAATCCTATCCCGTACCCTAACCCATGCCCGAACCCGTACCCTAACTCTAACCCTAACCCTGGGTCACTAGAGAAAAGAGGAAATCCCCGGAAGTTTGCGGTTCATGAGAAATTTGACCGCCAGTCCTAACAGGAAGATGACACCGTGCCAATTGGACCTGCTGCTTTCTCAGAACACTAACATAGTGTGAAATGCTGCATCACTGGCTCACAGGCTGATGTTCAAAACCTTGAGTCTCCTAGATCCAGAGCAGATAATTGCTGTCAGCTGGGGACAAGTAGGTCCTCTGACCTATGGCCTACACACCTGCTTCTATTTCTGGGAGAAGGGGAAACACACACCTGTTTTTAAGTAGTCATTATCTTCATTCTAAAGGAGACCAATGACCTTGACCTTTTTGGAAAAGCGAAATTACTCTTCCAAATGAAGACATCAACTCATCTGTTCCTCATGCAACTTGAGTGCGATCTGGTTGGCGCCAGCCTCCAGGCCCCACCTGGAGGTTCCTCCTGTACCATCTTGAGAGCCCATGACCAGCACCAGCACCCCCGGGGCACAATGCTGAAGTTGGAGGACTGGTCTGGGGCTTCTGGCCACCACACCTGTGCCTGGGGGGAGCGGGAACCTGGAGGGCCCTCCCAGACGATCCCGACGGACAATTAGCACCATCCCTGGGGAACATGGTGCACAATGATGAAAATGGGGGATGGCTCCGGTGCTTCTCGCTACCGCAGCTGTGCCTAGGGGAGCAGGGACCTGAAGGACCCTCCCAGACAATCATAACGGGCCATTACCACCATCGCCCTGACGACATGGGACACAATGCTCAGTTGGAGTCCCTTGGTCTTGAAACCAGCAGGAACGGAGCTCAAAGGACAGAGAGGCGAATCCAGGAGGATTTCCATCCAGGGAAAGGCGGCCCACTAGAGGGCACAGAAGCAGCAAGCCCCACCGACCCGCAGGCCATTTGAACAGGATCACCTCCTGCACTTACTTAGCACATTGTCCGTCTTCGTGTGTGGAGAGTGACTGGCCCACTCAGGGCTGGTGCACCTACAGAGGAGGGCTAGACAATTTTCAGTGCTTACTCGTGGGTCAGAGGATCAAAGCCCAGTGAAGCAGAGGATATCCCTCTTCTTCTGGCGCTGGGGAAGGCAGCCACCGTCCTGGGGCGGGACCGGGTCCAGGAGTGTGTTCTTTCTAAAGCCCCTGCGTTCGGTGGGTGTTGCTATGCCTAAAAAAGGCCCACCCAGCCCCACAGTCAGGAGCAGTGACAGGCTGTCTCCAAACCTAGCCCAGGGCCACGACCCGAAACCATCCTTGCTTTGGGAGGACATGTCTCCTACAGGAGCCAGGGACGGGACTGGCCTCTCTTCCCTACCAGCTCCAGGATGCCCGGGACCTGCAAGTGCTCTTCATCTGAGGAGGAGTCTTGGAGAACAAGTGTATCTCGTCAGCCCCGCAAGTGAAATAACCAAAGCCCAACGCTCAGGTTCTAACAGAAGCAGAATTTCAATGTACTGTTTGGGGGAAGCCTCCTCCCCTCTTATGTGTCCTTGGGGGTCCCCATGGAAAGCCTTCTTTTGTCTCCTTCCCTCAGAGAGAGGAGCTGGCCCCATGTCCCGCGGTCCCCACCGTGTCCCAGTGCTGAGGAAGAGCCACACGCTGGGGCCTGGTGTCAGGAGTGTGGTGGGCCACTGCTCCTGGGCTCCCAGCAAGTGACCTGGCGGCTGCATGGAAGAGCTAAATTGCTTTTGGGGGAGGGAGTGCTCACTGCCCACACCGCTCACCATCCCCCTCTGCACTCTGCAATTCAGGCTCGGTGCCCGGCTTACGTCAATCACCACCAGTCCACATGTTCCCGCCATGGGAGGGATCATTCAGCATCACCGCACTGCACAGAGGAGGAGAGCGAGGCCCAGCGAGGGGAGGTAATATGGCTCCACACCCAGAGGTGGTCAGCAGAGAACCTGGAAATCCAGCCCTCCAGAGCCCCTGCTAGACCAGTCAGAGATTCCCTGAGTTGAAAGTGAGCCTTCCCCTGCCTGACCAGGCACGCACTGGCCCATGAACTTCATGATGGCCTGTTCTTGACCGTGAAGTTGAGCTGGCCGTCTAAGACGGGGAGTTCAGCTGGTGGGTCAGGCTGTAGCTCTAGGACAGAGTGACACATCTGAGCTAGCAGGAGCCCCACTTGGCTCTCCCTCCTGGAGCCCGACCAGGAGCTGGAATCTCGGTGCCCGAGGGGCCAGCACACAAAAGGGTCTGCACTGACCAGGATCCATGGCCCCAGGGAGAGTCCACACTGCCCTCTCCCCGCTCCTGCCTGGCCTCACCTCTTCTCACTGTGGGGCTGCAGGACCCGGAACCTGGCCCCATGGGGATGGGGGGGACAGTCCGGGTTGATGGTCACGGTTCCCCAAGGGACCCAGGGGGTTGCCAGGGCACTGGGAAAAGACAGGTTCTGGTTTCCCTTGTCCACCACCACCCTGGGCACTTGGGAGTAGGAAGAGATACCCACCCCCAAGTCCGGAGGCCTATAGCACAAAAGGCCTCAGCTTACTCTGCTGTCACTTCGGCTGCAGAGATGCAGTGTCCCAAAGTTCCCACAGGCTTGTAGAAGTGCCTGTTGGTCTTGGATATCCATCCCCGACCCGCTGTGATCCCAGTCTTGGGAAAATGTTTTCTAACCGCTCGAGGTCCTTCTCAGCAGAGGAGAGACTCGGGGTTGGGGGGCTGAGGACCTGGCTACGCAGAAGGTGGCAGAGCACAGGGCCACCAGTGTGGAGACCAAGGGGGGGCCCTTCTTGTTGCAGCCTCAGGGTCCCCATGTAGAAGAGGTTCCAGAATCACTGCTTCGGTCAGGGTGAGGAGGCCTTCGGAAGGAATGGAGCACCAGGACCAGAGCGGGAAACGGGGACAAGGGAGGCTTCTGAGGTTTCTCACATCGCCTATGGAACCCACAGATCTGCTCCTGTGAGAGACACAGACACAGAGACAGAGAAGGAGACAGAGAATGAACACAGGACAGAGGGAACCAGTAGAAGTCACGGACTCCATCAGCTGAGAAATGATATCCCGCCATTTTGTGCCATTCTATTCCTGAGAGCGCCGTCACATTGGCCATCCACCCTGTAGGGGAGAGGATTCCACAGGGATGTTTGACCAGGACTCAGGGCTGCCAGGAGCCACTGTGGGGACTGCCCAGCACATGGGCACAGACGGGGCCCATGGACCTGAGCCTAACCGTAATGGGAGCCCCTGGAATTCTGTGTTGGGAGAGGACAAGGTCAGAATCAGTTCATTACTACTTCCCACGGGGCCTGGGACACAGGTAGGATGGTGGTGGCTTTGCCTGGAACCCAGAGCAGGTTCAAGCCCCTCTGAGCTTTGTTCCATGCCAAGCGCAGCCCCTGGCTCATCCTTTCATTGCCAGGTTTGCACCAGCCTCCTTTGTTAGCAGGCACAGAACATGTGTAGAGGTCCCTAACACTTCTATTAACCTGTACCCTAAAACTAACCCGTACCCTAACCCTAACACCTACCCTAACCCTAACCCCTAACACTACCCCTAAAATGAACCCTAACCCTAAAGGGTACCCTAACCCTAACCCTTACCATAAATGGTACCCTAAACCTAAACCGTAACCTGTACCATAAGCCGTGCCCTAACCCGTACCCTATCTCTAACCCCTACCCTAACCGGTACCCTAACACTATCCCGTATCCTAACCCATGCCCTAACCCGTACCCTAACTCTAACCCTAACCCTGGGTCAACTAGAGAAAAGAGGAAATCCCCGGAAGTTTGGGGTTCATGAGAAATTTGTCCGCCAGTCCTGACTGGAAGATGACACGGGGCCAAATGGACCGGCCGCTTCCTCTGAACCCTGACACCCTGTGAAATGCTGCATCACTGGCTCACAGGCTGATGTTCAAAACCTTGAGTCTCCTAGATCCAGAGCAGATAAGTGCTGTCAGGTGGGTATAAGTAGGTCCTCTGACGTATGGCCTGCACACCTGCTTCAATTCCTGGGAGAAGGGGAAACACACACTTGTTTTTTTTTTTTCCAAATTTTTTTATTTTTATGTTAATCACCATATATTACATCATTAGTTTTTGATGCAGTGTTCCATGATTGATTGTTTGTTCATAACACCCAGTGCTCCATGCAGAACGTGCCCTCTTCCATACCCATCACCAGGCTGACCCATCCCCCCACCCCCCTACCCTCTAGAACCCTCAGTTTGTTTTTCAGAGTCCATCATCTCTCATGGTTCGTCTCCCCTTCTGACATACTCCCCTTTTCTTCCTCTCCTGTTATCTTCTTCTTTTTCTTTTTTCTTAAAATATGTTGCGTTATTTGTTTCAGAAGTACAGATCTGTGATTCAACAGTCTTGCACGATTCACAGCGCTCACCGTAGCACATACCCTCCCCAAAGTCTATCACCCAGCCATCCCATCCCTCCCACCCCCAACCACTCCAGTAACACTCAGTTTGTTTCCTGAGATTAAGAATTCCTCATATCAGTGAGGTCATGTGATACATGTCTTTCTCTGATTGACTTATTTCACTCAGCATAACACCCTCCAGTTCCATCCACGTCGTTGCAAATTGCAAGATCTCATTCCTTTTGATGGCTGCATAATATTCCATTGTGTATATATAGCACATCTTCTTTATCCATTCATCTGTCGATAGGCATCTTGGCTCTTTCCACAGTTTGGCTATTGTGGACATTGCTGCT
>NW_027397571.1:0-23166 GCF_003265705.2 Callorhinus ursinus
GTAGGACAAGAAAAATGCTCTAGAGGCCTCAGCAGAGCTATGTATATCAATAGCCAGACAGAGGTTGATACCCCAGGTCAGGGAGGGAAGGGCCAACAGAGGCCAGGGAAAACAGGGGTGCCCGGGAGGAGAAGCAACCTAATCAGAGAAGGGGGGCAGCCTTGAGAGAGGGATTAATAGGTACAGGATGCATACTGAAACTACCAGGGTTTTGTCACCAGAAAATTCTGAGTTTTGAACCCCAGATGACTGAAGTGTCTTGAATTAGGAGCCCTCAGTTTTCCATTATCAAGGGACAGAAGAGCTTCCATTCTCTCTTCTCATCCCCAATGTGACTGGGTAAAAAGGCCATGTGGTCACCTGTGGAAAGCTGAAAGGCCTAACCTACTCGTCAAACCCTTGCTGCCCACTGCTGGCCTGCCAAGACCCTTGTCCCCTCTCTCCAGAGAAAACGAAGTCACTCGGATGGGGAGGGTGGATTCTCGCATTGTGACCACCGAGTGTGAGGAGCAGAGGTTCACTGAGGTCTAGAGGGCTGGGCTCTGCGGTCTCAGAGCTCAGAGACCATGTGACATGTCCCTTCCCCTCACAGATGGGGAAATGGATGTCCAGAGAGGAGAGGAGTTAGCCCGCAACAACAAAACCCCATCTTGAGCTCTTCTCCAAGTGCCATTTCAGGGGACAATCTCCCATTTCCAGAAGGTAGCCACTGGGGACCCAGGCCCCAGATAGAGCCACAGCTCATACCTCATTCAAAAATTGCCGAGGTTCTCCTGGGGCTGCATGCACCCTTCCACCCTGCGACCACACGTATCATCAGTGGTGAGGTTGTGGTTAGGGGACTCGGCTGCCACTTTCTCCTGCTCTCAAGGGGGACAGTTCCGACATCTGGTGGACATCACCAATAGGCACCACATATGGCCCCTGCACTTCAGAGACCACTGAGGGAATGACTAGCAGTGCCCCTACCCCTGTCAGAGCGCCTCACATACTCAACTTTCTCTTTCACAAATCCCCAGCCAGCCACCCAGCAGGCCTTGGGAACTCCAGGGGGGCCCGCCCTAAATTGGGGCAGGCAGCCCCTTCCGAAGAATTGTGCACAGAGAACGGGAGGGGTGATCTTCATGAGAGGGATGTCATTGTGCTCTAAACTGGGGATGTATTTCTCATGAATGTTGATTTTCTCGACATATCTCTCCTGTTGAGGCCGCTTCGCTGGCTTATCGTTCCCATACATAATTTCCCTTGTTCCAAAAATCAGTCTCCAGTCATATACTTTTCTGTGGGCACAGAGGCAAGCAAGGTCATCCTCAGAATGGACGGGCTCGACAGAAACCTCTGGTGACCATGATCCTCAGAGCCCTCCCTCAGCAAGGGCCTGGGCCAACCCACTCATGGTCTGCTTGCGACAAGGCCCAGAGCTCCAGGGAGACTGCGCACAGAGGGCCCTGGAGAATGTCCCTTTCTTGGAGGAGCCTTTCTGAAGACCTCTCTCCACGTGCTCCCACACGTAATTTTTGGAGACTAAGCAGTGGGCATCATTAGGCAGCCAAGGGGTATTCAGCAAGGGGCCTCCGCACACATGATACCTTCGGTTATTATGGGACATGATTACCTGGAGGCTGACCAACCAGGGACAGTCCCCGATTGTTGCATCCTGCCCTCCGATGATACGGCACTTCCCGGTGGTTTCTGCCTGAACCGTAACCAAAAGGGGGCTCTGGGGAGAGACCAGGGGCACAGTTCAAACCAAGAAGAGGCACAGCCTGTCCTCGTGCCTGGCCGATGGTGGAATCAGGGTTAGAGGGCTGGGCAAAGTGGGACACCAGGAGTGTGGAGGGTCCGAGGGGCAGCTGCTGAGGAGAGGCGCTGTCAGGGCAGTAGGGGAGCAGGAATCTACAGGCTTCAGGACCTAGTTGTGAGGAGTATGTGTTCTGGGGTCTTGTGGGTGTAGCCCGAAGGCGACATAGGAAACAGGACCGATGTTAAGGGCCCTCGAATTATGGGAGATCCCGAGACAGAAGGGGAGGTTAGAGCTGGAGAGAGAGAGGTGTAATGGCTTGAAGTCTTTAGAGACAATTTTGGGCGGGAGACTCAGAAAACAGCCACAGGCATCTTGGTGCTGCAGTGTGGGGTTGGATGGTGGCAGGGGGAGGGAGAGTAGCCAAGGCAGGTCCAGTGATCCCGGTGTGGGAAGCAGCGGGGGACCAGGGGTGGAAGTTCTGGTAACTGGGGAGAGGCCACAAGAGTTTGGGGGTACCTTGGGGGTTGTCAGAGTCCAAGGTGGAGGTGGGACCCTCCTGGGGTCTTTGGGGTCAGCCACAGGTGGGGCACCTCAGTATCTGTGGGAAGAAAGGGGTTTCTAAAATTTGGTACTTGATGTGCAAGAGGCAGTGTGGTCAGTCTCTAGGTGAGGTAAGGACCCCAGCGTCTGGGCTATGGGAGGCATAGGAACCCAGGGATCAGCCCTGGGGTCTTTCAGCTGATGAAGCTGGGAGCAAGGACGGTCTGAGTTGGGGATGTGGGTCACACCCGTGAGACCCAGGGGACTACTAAGGCCCAAGCTTGGCCTCCTTCCTAGCCCTGGGCAGAGGGAGTCTGGGTGGTGCTTGCTATTCAGAAGACACTCTTTCCACTCCCCGGAGGTGTCCCTGACTCTTATTCACACGTGGTATTATTTTTAGCAACCACACACACTGCCAAGTCCAGCAGAATGGCAGTTCGCAGCATCTCTATCTTATACCTGCCCCAGCCAGGCCTGGAAGCCCAGTGACTTCGCAAAGCTCTGTGGCCTCCTGACCAATCAGCATGGCTACATCCATCCTCCCCCCACCCCTATAGTCCCGCCAGACAGGAGCCCTTTATCTTAAATGGTTCAGGCTGAAACAAGATCCCAGCTTTCTCTACAGGCTCCTCTGCACCCCTCGGGTGATGGGGGCTCAGTGCAGCCCCCTCCCTCTGTCCCAATGCCAGGATCTTCATTCGCACTTACCCTTCAAATGTTCCGTGTCATCTGAGGATCCAGTTTTGTGCAGTGTCAGGGTATGCCACTCATGCAGGTTGCAACCACAGGTCCTGTTCCAAATCCTGGGTTGAAGGGCAGTTCTGTCCCTCTCTGTCAAGATGATGCAGCACGTCAATGGTCTCAGGGTGTTGGGCTCACCAGATTAATCGATCCTTAACACTGTGTAGGGCAAATTGGCTTTCCCTCTTCCAAGTACATATTATCAGCACACTTTTCAAAGAGCCACTTTGAATTTCTCTAATTTAGGACTACAAAGCCCACCTTTCTATTCACTGCTGAGTATCACAGGGTCTGGTGTTTCCTACCTGAGTGTCTCCAGGTCTCCTCTCTGGGACCCACATGCAGGAAGAGGTGTCTCCTAAACCTGAGGGTCAGGAATTCTCACCACAATCACCTGAATATCCTGAGGTTTCATTTTTTCTGATTGTCAAGAGACGACATCTCACCGACGGCAGGATGACAAATGCTCACCTCACATACCTGCATTTGAAGAAGTTTCACCCTACTGTAAGAGTGTGAGGAGGTCACACCTCCACCTGCATGAAAGGCAGTGTTCCGTCCTCTCCCTGAGTGTAAGTTCTCCACCAGACAATCTGAGCATCAAGAGGTTGTCCTTTGCCTGCCGGTGTGTCAGGACACCTCATAGTTTCTTCCTGAGTGTTATGAGTTTTCAGATTGTCAAATGAGCTTTATTCTCCTACTAACTTTCTAACTGAATGTCAAACTTTCTCAGTTCACATAACATTCGGGAGATGACATGCCCTTCAACTCAATGTCCAGTAGGTCTTATATATCTTTACTGGAGTATCAGGAGCCATCATCTCCTAAACCTAACCCTAATCCTAACCCTAAACCTAACCCTATACCCTAAACCTAACCATAACACTAAACCTCACCCTAACCCTAGCCCTAGCCCTAACCCTCACCCTCACCCTATCCCTAACCCTTACCCTAACCCAGTGCTGATCAGAAGAAAACCTGGAAGGCCAGCCATCCAGAGCCCACGCTAGCCCAGTCAGAGACTCCCTGAGCCCAGAGCGAGCCTTCCCCTGCCTGCCCCGCCACACACTTGCCCCTGAGCATCACGATGGCCTATTCTTGACCATGAAGGTGAGCTGGCCACCTAGGAGGGGAGTCCAGCTGGTGGGACAGGCTGTAGATACAGGACAGAGTGACACCATGTGAGCTAGCAGGACCCACACTCTAGTCTCCCTCACGGAGCCTGCTCTGGAGCAGGAGTCTGTGTGCCTAGAGGCCAGCACACCGCAGGGTCTGTGCTGACCAGGCAGCCATGGACCCTAGGAAGAGTCAACTCTGCCCTCTCGCCACTCCTGCCTGTTCTCACCTTTCCTCACTGTGGAGCTGCAGGAGCAGGAACCAGGCCCCATTGGGCTGGTTCAGCTCCAGCTTGTAAAGATTTCACAGCCCCTGGAGTAGCGGCATTTCCTCGGGCCAGAGGGAGAACTGGCTGTGGACAAGGACTGAGCTGGGGAAAATGCAGGGCCTTGTAGAGGGTGAAGGATGGGGCAGGGGCCGAGTCCTGGGGTCACTGCTCATGTCTACAATGGGCTGAAATCCCTGAATGCCCACGGGGTCGCTCATTATGGTAATGGCCCCCTGCACATTGGAATCCTGTTGGTGGGCCCCTCCACCCCAGCCTCCTTCCCGCCCCTCTGACTCCAGCCAGGGCTGCAGCCAGGGACAGCATGACATGTGACATGTAACATGTAACAACCATGTTACAGCGTGGGCCAGAAAAGCAAATGTCCCTGTGCACTCAACCCCACCTCAACTATTGGCCATTTCTTGTCACTTGAGTGGAGGTCAAAGGATTGGGAGTCGGGGCTTGAGGAGGGTCCAGGGCCAGACTTTGTATTTCGGGGACAAGGCCATCCAGACAAGCTTGTGTTGAGCCTGAGGAGGGGTTCAGTGTGGAGACCCCAGCTGCAGGCCCCTCTGTCCACGGAGGCCCCCTCAGCCTGCCCCAGTTCATCTGCTGCTGGTGGAGAGCCTGCCCCCTCCTCTCTGCCTGAGGGCTCTCTCCTGCACCAGGTGCCTCCTCTCTTGCCATCCATTGCCATTCTGCATCCTGGGAGGGTGGCTACCCCGATTTCCTCTAGCTGTTGAGGGAACACCTGCCCACTCCTCTGTGCCTGAGGTTTCTCTCTTGCATCAGGTGCAGCTCCTCTCCTGTCAGTCACTCTCACCCTGCACCCCGGAGTATGGCTACCCTGACAACCACCAGCCCTTGGGACAGAGCTGCTGTGGGTGAGATGTGGTCTCCCAGCAGACCTGTGCACCAGGTCCCCACAGTGCTCCCTCTCCTCCTGCAGGCTCACTGTGCCACATCCTCCCTCAGTCTCCCTTGGCCCAAGTCTTCCTCTGTTCGCGGACCATCCTTGACCCAGGATCCACACGCTGGGACTGAGAGCAGGTCGTCTGGACCTCCTGGACTCTCACTTCCGTGCCCGTGACATGGGCACATTCTGGCATCACAGACTGCTCAGAGGAGACCCAGCACAGGAAGAGGCAGACCACTGCAAGGGAGATGGCTATTGACCCCAGAAGGAGCACACAGTCCTTGCAAAATCACCGGGCTCACAGGACCCAGCGTGGGATGTGGGTATCAGGCCAGGGAACACAGGGAGTCCTGGAGGGGGTGGCCCTGGCGGTAGGTCTTGGAAAGGTCCCAGAAGAGGCAGGAGACAAGGAAAATGACAGGACAGAGCTTCCCAAGGAGGTTGATGGAAGGATCAGAGAATCGCAGATACCCTTGGGGAAACTCAGAGGCCCTGGAGATGTTGGCTGAAACGCTGTCATTTGGTCCGAAAGTTGGGTCACAACAATCCAGTCGATACTGGATGATTTACTCTTTGTTGATTCTAGGAATCAGTAGGTACCTGCCAGTAGAACTCACATTGCATGAAGTCTAGGATATACTTACTTTTCATCACTTTTTAGGAATAGATTTTTCTAGAGGAAATGCTAAGCATGGGTCTTCCATTCTTTGTGTTGTGCAACTGGCCTCTGTTTTCAGGAGCTGATTCCTGGTCCTTATCACCACTGCTAACTCTGAGGACTGCCCCCGTTACCTCCCACAGTGGACATGACCATGTGGGTTGGGGGGTGCTCACTGATGAAGCTGCAGTGCTCAGTACACAGCTGGCACCCCAGATCATCTGCTGAATGAGGGAGGAAGAAGGGAGGGTTGAAGGAGGGAGGGAGGGAAGGGGAGGGAGGATTGGGGGTAGGGAATGAATGAGGGATAGAATGAATGAGGGAGGGAGTAAATCCACAGAAGCTGGGTCCATAAATCAGGATTCCTTATTTGGGGTGAGGTCCGAGGGCATCACTGTCCGGGCCCTGGATGGTGGCTCAGGGCACGTCCATCTGTCCTCCCAGTGCTGACCTTCCTTCTCCTTGGACCCGCTGTCATCCTGGATTCTCTCCCTCTCCTCCTCAAACAATTTTCAATGTTCCCAGGGGCAGCGTGGCAAGAGGGGTGGGTCTTAGCAGGGGCTTCCCAGATCCTGTGCCCTTGATGAGACCGGGACTGTATCTGTAGGGCATTCTATCATGAGAACTGGGACCGTGGATCCCACCCATCTCCTTGGGCATTAGTGTTGTTCCATTTCCTGCTCGCTCCAGCACCGCTGTGATGAACACTCCTGACAATACATGTGTGAAAAATCGAGCCAGAGTTTCTGGGGCTGAGTCCGAGGCTGAGGATGGATGCCCCTGTGGCCTGGGATGGGTGGGGCTCCCTGTTCTCCCAGACAGGGATGCGTGTCACCCTTCTCTCCAGGGGACCTCTACTTCCTCACGTTCTCCCCAGGGCTGCTGGTCCCCAGACAAGACACCTGCCATTCTGAGGGTGACCAGCGTTGCCTCCAAAGAGTTTCCTTAGCTGGAGTCCTTCCCCAGGAGCTCCAACATCTCTGACACATATTCCCTTTGTGCCTAGCCTTCCGCCTTGGACTTGCTTGTGTTTGGTCTCCGTCCCTATGGAACCCAGTGACTAGGAGCGTGGTTTGGACGAGAGTCAGGTGAAACCTTTCTCTCACCTTGCATTGTGAGCAATGCTTTTGCCCTTTGTGGTGTGTCTTCCAGCTTTCTGCATTTCCCTGGTTTCCTGTGTGGGTCTCAGGAGGAACCAGCACTGTCCTGTCTGGGGTCAGGCTGTGGTGTCCCAGCAGGTCCACGGGTCTCTGCCCTGAGATTGCACCCACAATTCCTAAAGTGGCCTGTTTGATTATATCTGATGTGTAATCCATCAGGGATTTCAATATCAAATAAGGGAAATTTTATGACAAATAAACACAGAAGAAAAGGAGTCCCCTTTGAAAATAGGGGGGCAGACACAAAGGCCCCTCTTGTGTGATTACAATTACAGAAACATCAGGAATCAGTAAAGGAACAGAGATAGATTGAATCTTAGGTGTTGCTGGGTTCTGGGCTGGGGGAGAAAAGGGCAGAGAGGGCTTCTGTTTCGGGGACTCCTTTGGGGAATGAGATATTCTGCGGCAATGTTCTGGGGTGTGGTGGCACAGCGTTGGGCATGTACCTTAATGCTCATGACGTGTTCAATTGAAAACAAGTAATTTCATTTAAAACAAATAATAAACAGTATATAGAACAAGGAAGGATAAAATACCAGTTAATATGTACCAGAGAGAAAGAACACAGGGGGAGGGGATGAAACAATCGGGCAGGGTCTCGGTTTCCGGCGATGGAACTAAGGGTAATTGTATTAGTAGCTCTCCCTGCAGGGCTATGGGCTGTGGATGTGGTTGTGGGAGCCTTGCAGGAGCAGGAGTAGGGCCAGGGCTCAGGATTGGGGCAGCGACAGGGACAGGGACAGAGCTAAGAGCAGGGGCAGTGCCAGGGGCAAGGGGAGAGACAGGGTCAGCAGTAGCGGCAGATGCAGGATCAAGGGCAGGAACAGGGACAGGATCTGGGTCAGGGGCAGGAACGGGACCACTGGCAGGGGCAGGGGAAGGGGCAGCAGCTCTGGCAGGAGTATGGACAGGGGCAGAAGCAACGGTAGGATCTGGGTCAGGGACAGTGGCTCTGGCAGGGTCAGGAGCAGGAACAGGGGCAGGGGCAGGAACGGGACCCCTGGCAGGGGCAGGGGAAGGGGCAGCGGCTCTGGCAGGAGTACGGACAGGGGCAGGAACAAGGGTAGGATGTGGGTCAGGGATAGTGTCTCTGGCAGGGGCAGGAGCAGGAACAGGGCAGGTGCAGGAGCAAGAGCACAGGCAGGGGCAGGGGCTAGGCAGGGCAGAGGCAGGGGTAAGTGAAGGGGCAGGAGCAGGGTCAGGATCTGGGTCCTGACAGGGGCAGGTGCTGGGGTGTGGGAAGGGGGAGTGGCGGGATCTATAGCAGGAGCAGGGGCAGGGCCTAGCGCAGGAGCAGGTGCCAGTTCTTCCTGGACAGCGCCAAGCTCTCCTTGGTCAGGTGCCGAGTCACCTGCAGGCTCCTGGACTCCTTTTGAAGTCACTGCAAGCATAAGCCCTCCCTCCAGATCCGGCTCTAGCTCCTCAGGTGTTGGAGCAGCTGTGAGAGGAGAAAAGCTCACCCACATGCCTCCTCTCTGTGGGCCTTTGCAGAGACAGAGCCCAGCCCAGGGCCTCCCAGAGAAGCCATAGCCGGGATGGAACCCTCACTGGGACGTCTCCCCAACTGCAGTCCACCGCTGTGTGCTCTGTGCCCAGTCTTTGCTCCTGGCCCCACACCAGCCTCTGGGGGCTCCTCCCTGTGGGGCCAGTACCGACCCGTCCCCACACACCACAAACACCCAGCCCCAGGCTTCTCACCCTCAGCCTCGGCCTCCATGTGTTCCGGCTCCTGGACCACTGTCCGGTGGACAACCACCTGAGACAGTGTTCTACCGCTCAGTGGTCTGGGTGGTGTAAGAGGTGTTCCCCTACAATCCACAGCATCTGCTTCTGGGGAACCCTATGTGGTCAGCCCCTCTGTTGAGGAGATGTAGGGCGTGACCACCAGCCTCCTCTCCATGTCCTCCGTGGCCTTCTGCAAAAAGAGGGACCAGTAGCCGACCCCGCGGCATCACAGCCCTGCCCGGCCATAGGAACTGTCCTCCTGCTGAGTCCCCCTGCTTCTCCCAAATCAACAGAGCCCTGTGCGTGCACAGTCCTGAATCAGGGATGCAGTGACCCATCCATGCATGGCTATCAGGATAAAACTCTGGCAGAAGGGGCAACACCCGCACACCCCATCCCACACAGCCAGCCTTGACCTTGAACGTGACCTGCCCCCTGGTTATCTGACCCCTCATCAGCCTACTCCTGCTCGGGATGGCCCCACCCTGCATGACCACTCTTTACACACACATACACACACATGCACACACACACAGACAAACACGCCGTCCACACACGTGTACCCACACACTCACACACAGACACACACACGCACACACACAGAAACACACACACAACACACACACACACACACATAAACACACACACAGGGAGGGCACCCGGGGCTACACAGGTCATCAGAGTGCGTGGGGCTGGGTGGCGGTCTCTGGGCCTCATGGTGTCACCTTTCTGTCCTTCCAGCCAAATGGCCAGAGGCGATGGGGAGCCCTGACATGAAATCCCCAGCGGGGGACAGCGTCTGCAGGGCGCAATTTCTTCCGCCTTCAGCCTCCGGACCTCGGAAAGCAACATGCGGACATCTTGGTTTGAAGATCTCCAACGAAATGAGCTGGGCAGGGGGCTGTCTGTGGAATGTGGGTGCCTGGTTATCAGGGTTCCAAATTCTGTTGGGCTCTGTTGTCAGGGAATTGAAGTCAACACTGCCTGGGTTCCACTTACCCAAATTCCTCCTCACACAAGAGCCCCACGAGTGCCCCCCTCACCCGGCTGCTCAATGCTCATCCTCCCCCCATGACCCATCCACTCAGTGACACCCACAGAGCCCACCCACGGGCTCCGGGAGGCCTGGGAGCAGCTGGTGTCTCTGCTGTGATGGCACAAAGCTGGGTTCAGACCTGGTTCCTGTGTGTGCCCAGAGCTGTGACCCTGGACAGATCCTGTGCCTCTCAGGGCCTCCCCAGGCTCCCCATGTGCACATCTGTGTATCCTGGATTCTACTTCTAGTTAAACCATTGGGGGTAGGACCTCTATACATGTTCCATACCTGCCTTCACAGGAGGCTGGTGCATACTTGAAAATGCAAGAATGAGCCAGGAACTGGCCTTGGCATGGAACACAGCTCAGAGGGGCTTGGGTCTGCTCTGGGGACCAGGCAAAGCCACCTCCTCCTGCTTGTGTCCCAGCCCCCGTGGGAAGGTAGGAATGACCTGATTCTGACTTGTCCTCTCACAAAACAGACTTCCAGAGTTTCCCATTAGGGTTAGGCTCAGGTCCCAGGGCCTCGTCTGTGCCCGTGTGCTGGACAGTCCCCACAGTGGCCCCTGGCACCCCTGAATCCTGGTCACACATCCCTGTGGAATCCCCTCCCCTCCAGGGTGGATGGCCTTTGTGATGGCGCTCTCAAGAAAGGAATGTCACAAAATGCCGGGATGTTATTTCCAAGCTGGTGGAGGAAAGTCTATGACGTCTCCTGGTTCCCTCTGTCCTGTGTTCATTCTCTGTCTCCTTCTCTGCCTCTGTGTCTGTGTCTCTCACAGAAGCAGGACCTCTGGGTTCCATGGGCGATGAGAGAAACCGCAGAAGCCTCCATTGTCCCCGTTTCCTCCCCGGTCCCAGTGCTCCATTCCTTCCTAAGGTCTCCTCACCCTACCAGAGGAGTGATTCTGGATACTCATCCAAATGGGGACCCTGAGGCTGCAACAAGGAGGGCATTGACCTTGGTTTCCAGACTGGTGGTCCAGTGCTCTGCCACGTTCTGCGTACCCAGCTCCTCAGGACCCCAAGCCCCAAGTCTGTCCTCTGCTGAGAAGGACCTCGAGGGGGTAGAAAGCTTTTTCCCAGGAATGGGAGCAGAGTGGGTCAGGGACTGAGATCCAAGGCCAACAGGCTCTTCTACAAGCCTGTGGGACCCTTGGGACACTGCATCTCTGCAGCCCACGTGACAGAAGAGTAAGCTGAGGCCTTTTGGGCTATACCCCTCTGGACTTCGGGGTGGGTATCTCTTCCTACTCCCAAGTGCCCAAGGTGGTGGTGGACACCCGAACCCAGATCCTGTCTTCTCCCAGTTCCCTGGCAAGCCCCTGGGCCCCTTGGGGACCCCTGACCATCAGCCTGGCCTGTCTCCCCTCCCCATGCTCTCGATCTAGGTCTTGCCAGGAGTGCTGATGCCCTGCCCTATGGCCCAGCTCTCTCCAACCTCTTTCTTCTTTCCCCCGTTTCCTCCACCTCGCCCCCTGGGTGTCCCCCCTTCTGACCCCAAGCTGAGCAGTCAGAGTGGTGTGTGTGTGGGGGCGGGTGTGCAGGTGTGCATGCCTCTACGTGCATTGAGTTGCCAAGGTCATGTCCCCCAATGGGACGGGGTGGGAAGCTATCCCCGGGAATCTGAGCGGCTCTCACCCGCAAATGAAACTCATTGGAGGGTTGGGGCTGGCTTAGGACTGGAGAATAGCCCTGCTCCTTGGGCTCTGCACCCCTCGTTTGTCTTGCACCCGTCCCTGCCTCACCTGAACCATGTTCCCATCTGTCCCTGGTGGTTGGACATAGAAACGCTTGAACGTGGCTGCTTCTCTAGGGGTAGGAGGGGGACAAGTGCACCAGGCATACAAGCCTCCTTACCGAGAGTGCCAACCAAGTGTGTCATGGCAAGGTGTGCAAAGGGGACCTGCACAGAGCACCTGTACAGTGACCCAGCCCAGCGGGAGATGTACAGGAGACCCATGGCTCTGCACCTGATGGATGCCCCATGTTCCCTCACCCCTGCCAACTGCTCTGTGGCCCCAAATCCACTTGGCCCCAAAACCACGGTCACCCTGTGCGGCAGGCCTTAGCATGCAAGGCCAGGTGGGTAGGATATCTGGGGACGCACAGGACTTTTAATATCCCCCACCCAGCTGGAATGCATTCCATTCAGCTGGAATGCAAACTGCCTCTCAGGGACCAGCTAAGTTCTGGGCTGGGCCAGAGGACCTGGATGCATCAGTGGAGGACGACAGAGGACAGGAAGAAGATCAATCCTCCCCTTCCCCATCTCCTCTCCTCCTTTTGCCTTGTCTTCCTGGCAGGACCTGGGACAGACTTCCAGCCTGTCCTTGGCTGCAGCCCTGCCTGGAGTCATCTGGGCGGGAAGGAGGCTGGGGTGGAGGGGCCCACCAGCAGGATTCCCATGTGCAGGTGGCAGTTAATATAATGTGGGACCCCGTGGGCATTCAGGGATTTCAACCCTTTGTAGACATGAACAGGGACCCCAGGACTCAGCCCCTGCCCCATCCTTCACCCGCTACAAGGCCCTGTATCCGCCCCAGTGCAGTCCATGTCCACAGCCAGTCCTCCCTCTGGCCCCAGGAAATCCAGCTGCTACAGGGGCTGGGAAATCTTTACAAGCTGGAGCTGACCCAGCTCAATAGGGCCTGGTTGCTGGTCCTACAGTCCCAGAGTGAGGAAAGGTGAGGCCAGGCAGGAGTGGGGAGAGGGCAGATTGGACTCTCCCCAGGGTCCACGGCTGCCTGGTCAGCACAGACCCTGCTGTGTGTTGGCCCCTAGGGCACCCAGACTCCTGATCCCGAGCAGGCTCCATGAGGGAGACTAGAGTGTGGCTCCTGCTAGTTCACATGTTGTCACTCTGTCCTGTATCTACAGCCTGTCCCACCAGCTGGACTCCCCTCCTAGTCAACCAGCTCACCTTCAGGGTCAAGAACAGACGATCGTGAAGCTCAGGGGCAAGTGCGTGGCTGGGCAGGCAGGGGAGGGCTCGCTCTCGGCTCAGGGTGTCTCTGGCTGGGCTACCACGGGCTCTGGAGCGCTGGCCTTCTTGATTCTCTGGGGACCAGCCCTGGGTTATGGTCAGGGTTAGGGTTAAGGTGAGGGTGAGGGTGACGGCTTAGGTTTAGGGTTAGGGTGAGGGTGAGGTTTAGGTATAGGGTTAGGGTTAGGGTTAGGGTTAGGCTTAGGGTTAGGCTTAGGGTTAGGATTAGGAGATGATGGCTCCTGATACTCCAGTAAAGATATATATGACCTATTGGATATTCAGTTTAAGGGCATGTGACCTCCTAAAAGATATGTGAGCTGAGAAAGCGTGACACTCAGTTAGAAAATTAGTAGGAGAATAAAGCTCATTTGACAATCTGAAAACTCAGAACACTCAGGAAGAAGCTATGCGGTGTCCTGACATGCAGGCAGACAAGGGACAACCTCTTGATGCTCAGATTGTCTGGTGGAGAGCTTACACTCAGGGAGAGGAGGGAACACTGCCTTTCATGCAGGTAGAAGTGTGACCTCCTCATACTCCTACAGGAAGGTGAAAGTTCTTAACATGTAGGTATGTGAGGTGAGCATTTGTCCTCCTCCTGTCGGTGACATGCCGTCTCCAGACATTCAGAAAAAAATGAAACCTCAGGATATTCAGGTGTTTGTGGTAAGAATTCCTGAACCTCATGTATAGGAGACACATCTTCCTGCATGTAGGTTCCAGAGAGGAGACCTGGAGACACTCAGGTAGGAAACACCAGACCCTGTGATACTTAGCAGTGAATAGAAAAATGGGCTTTGTAGTCCTAAATTAGAGAAATTCAAAGTGGCTGTTTGAAATGTGTGCTGATAGTATGTACTTGGATGAGGGAAAGCCAATTTGCCCTACACAGTGTTAAGGATCGATTAATCTGGTGAGCCCAACACCCTGTGACCATTGACATGCTGCATCATCTTGACACAGAGAGACAGAACTGCCCCTCAACCCAGGAGTTGGAACAGGAACTGTGGTTGCAGCTTGCATGAGGGGCAGACTCTGACACTGCACAAAACTGGATCCTCAGATGATACAGAACCTTCAAAGGGTAACTGGGAATGAAGATTCTGGCCTTGGGTCAGAGGGAGGGGGCTGCACATGAGCCCCCATAAACCGAGGTTTGCAGAGGAGCCTGTACAAAAAGCTGGGATCTTATTTCAGCCTGAAGCAGTTAAGCTAAAGGGCTCCTGCCTGGCCTGACTATTTGGGTGGGCGGAGGGGTATCTAGCCAATCTGATTGGTCAGGAGGCCACAGATCTTTGTGAGGGCACTGGGCTTCCAGGGCAGGCTGAGCAGGGGCATGATAGAGATGCTGCCAACTGCCATTCTGCTGGCCTTGGCAGTGTCTTTAGTTGCCAAAGATAACACCACGTGTCAATAAGTGTCAGGGACAACTCCGGGGAGTGGAAAGCGTGTCTTCTGAATAGCAAGCACCACCCAGACTCCCTCTGTCCAGGGCTAGGAAGGAGGCCAAGTTTGGGCCTTCGTAATACCTTGGGTCTCATGGGTGTGACCCACATCCCCAACTCAGACCATTCTTGCTCCCAGCTTCATCAGCCGAGAGACCCCAGGGCTCACCCCTGGGCTCCTAAGCCTCCCGTAGCACAGACGCTGGTGTTCTTCCTTCACCTAGAGACTGACCTCACTGCCTCTTTCACATCAAGTCCCAATTTTTAGAAACCCCTTTCTTCCCACAGATACTGAGGTGCCCCTCCTGTGGCTGACCCCAAAGACCCTAGGGTATTGTCATGGCATTCTTCTAGGGTCCCGCCTCCACCTTAGACTCTGACAGCCCCCAAGGTACCCCCAAACTCTTGTGGCCTCTCCCCAGTTACCAGAACTTCCACCCCTGGTCCCCCGCTGTTTCCCCCACCGGGATCACTGGACCTGCCTTGGCTACTCTCCCTCCTCCTGCCACCATCCAACCCCACACTGCAGCCCCAAGAACCCTGTGGCTGTTTTCTGAGTCTCCCGCCCAAAATTATTTCTAAAGATCTCAAGCCATTACACCTCTCTCTCTCCACCTCTAGGCTCCCCCTATGCCTCGGGATCTCCCATATTTCTAAGGCCCTTATCATCGGTCCTGCTTCCTATGGCGCCTTCTTTCCTCGCCATGGGGCTACACCCACAAGACCCCAGAACGCATAATCCTCAAAACCAGTTCCTGAAGCCTGCAGCTTCCTTCTTCCCCACCGCCCTGACAGCGCCTCTCCTCAGCAGCTACCCCTCGGACCCTCCACACTCCCATTTGCCCCACTTTGCCCAGTCCCCAACCCTGATTCCCCCATCGTGCAGGTGTGAGGTCAGGCTGTGCCTCTTCTTGGTTTGAACTATGCCCCTGGTCTGTCCGCAGTGCCCCCTGTGGGTTACGGTTCAGGCAGAAACCACCGGGAAGTGGCCATATCGTTAGAGGGCAGGATGTAACAATCGGAGCCTGGCTGTGGATGGTCAGGCACCAGGTATTCATGTCCCATAATAACCGAAGGTACCATGCATGCGGAGGCAACTTGCTGAACTCCCATTGCCTGCTTACTGATGCCCACTGCTTCGTCTCCAAAAGGTACGTGTTCGAGCGCACGGAGGGAGGTCTTCAGAAAGGCTCTTCCTAGAAAGGGACATTCTCTGGGGCTCTCAGTGTGCAGTCTCCCTGGGGCTCTGGGCCTTGTGACAACCAGACCCTGTGTGGGTGGGCCCAGGCCCTTGCTGAGGGAGGGCTCTGAGGATCATGGTCACCAGAGGTTTCTGTAGAGCCCGTCCTTTCTGAGGATGACCTGACTTGCCTCTGTGCCCACAGAAAAGTATATGACTGGAGACTGATTTTTGGAGCAAAGGAAATTATGTATGGGAACTATAAGCCAGCGAAGCCGCCTCAACAGGATAGATATGTGGAGAAAATCATCATTCATGAGAAATACATCCCCAGTTTAGAGCACAATGACATCGCTCTCATGAAGATCACCCCTCCCGTTCCCTGTGGGTAATTCATCTGAATGGGCCGCATGCCCTAATTTAGGGCAGGCGCCCCTGGAATTCCCCAGGCCTGCTGGGTGGCTGGCTCGGGATTCTTGAAACATAAAGGTGAGTATGAGAGGGTACTCTCACAGGGGTAAGGGCACTGCTAGTCATTCCCCCAGTGGTCTCTGAAGTGCAGGGCCCATATGTGGTACCTAGTGGTGATGTCCACGAGAATGCGGGACACTGTTGCCTTTTAGAGCGGGAGAAAATGGCAGCCGAGTCCCCTGTCCACAAACTCATTACTGATAGCACGTGTGGTTGCCGGGTAGAAGGGTGCATGCAGCCGCAGGGGAACCTGGGCATTTTTTGAATGGGGTATGGGCTGTGGCTCTAACTGCAGCCTGGAACTCCAGTTGCTACCTCTGGAAATGGGGGCTTGTCCCCTGAAACGGTACTTGGAGAAGAGCTCGAGATGGGGTTTTGTGGTTGTGGGCCAGATCCACTCTTCTCTGGACATCCATTTCCCCATCTGCGAGTGGAAGGGACATGTCACATGGTCTCTGAAGTCTGAGAATCCAGAGCCCAGCCCTCTAGACCTCAGTGAACCTCTGATCCCCACCCTCACTGGTCACAATGCGAGAATTGACCCTCCGATCCGAGTGATTTCGTTTTCTCTGGAGAGAGGGCACAGAGTTCTTGGCAGGCCGGCAGTGGGCAGCAAGGGTTTGATGACTAGGTTAGGCCTTTCAGCTTTCCACGGGTGACCACATGCACTTTTTACCCAGTCAAATTGGGAATGAGAAGAGAGACTGAAAGCTCTTCTGTCCCTTGATAATGGAAAACTGAGGGCTCCTAATTCAAGGCACTTCAGTCATTTAGGGTTCAAAACTCAGCCTTTTCTGGTGACAAAACCTGGTAGTTTCAGTATGCTTCCTATAAATCTTCTTCCCTCCCTCAAGGCTGCCCCCCTTCTCTGATTGGTTTGCTTCTCCTACCGGGCACCGCTGTTTTCACTGGCGTCTGCTGGTTCTTCCCTCCCTGACCTGCGGTATCAACGTCTGTCTGGCTATTGATGTCCATGGCTCTGCTGAGGCCTCTAGAGCATTCTTCTTGTCCCACCCCCAGCCTACCCTGCTCTGCCCACCCACCCAAACATGTGTGCAGTGTCCCAGGGTTCTTGGAGTCACTGAAGGGGCTGATCTCAGGGTTCCCATCCACAATTCCACCCCTACCACCACCTTTGCTGTCCTATCTCTCAAAAGGTGTATAGGATCCCAGCTACACCCTGGACATCACCCAAGGCATCTTTTGTTTTAGAATCCTCCTCAAATTAGTGGGATTTCTACCATCTTCTCGTGAATCCCTCCCCCACTCTTCAGGCCAAGTCTTAAAGAAATCCCCAGCCTCCAAATTTCTGTGACTTTCTTGCAGACCTTCCTTTTTCTAACTCCTCCTTGAGCCCATATGCTTCTGGGGTAGTCCTCCTTTTCTATTGAATTTCAAATTCTTGTGGACTTTTTAGCATTTAAAGCCAAGGAATTGGGCTTGAGAAAATCCTGTTCTCTTCCAGGTCATCTGGCACTTCCATAGATCTAAAAGGTCACCATAAGCGACCACGTTGTTGTGGTTGTCATTTCCATGTCACCCCTGCCTTGGGGACAGTGCAAGTACAAAACTAACCCTGCTTGGGTGGTATGCATAGTTCACCTGAAGGGCCTGGTGATGCAGTCCAAGCCACAAAAACACACAGTCTGAATGCTGTGTGACAAGCTCCACCCACCTTGCTCCACTTGGTTCTGGCTTCCGACTTGGCCTACACTACCATGTTCCAAGTGTGATCCGCCACCTCTCCCCCCAGATGCAGGCAATTTCAGACGAACCCACCAGGCTGTGGCTGGGCTGTGGTTGCGGCTGTGGTGGGGGGAGGCCACTTGATGTAGAGGGGATAGCTGCCCCTATTGCCACGTGTGAGGTTGGCTGATGGAATCATAGCCTGGACTGGGATTTTCTTAACCCAAAGGTCATGATGGAGCCTCTGGGGCTGTACAGGATGTTCTGACCTGCCTTCCGGTTATTCCAACCACCCATGCCCCTGACAGATCTGTGTGTGTGGAGGCCATCCTGCAGCACCTCCTTCTCTGTAACTTCAAAACGAATGGGAGGCTTGCGGGGAGGGACTCTTCTGCCCAGTTCTAGCAGATCCTGTCCAGAACTGAGCTGAGGGGTTTAATGGGGGATAAAAAGCAATGAGGTGGCTTAGAACCTTACTGTGGGGAAATGAAATGTGTGTCCTAGATTTGAGTGTAGAGAGCAAAACCTTGCTCTGAATCCAAGCCACACCACATCCTACCAGCTTGTTTGGGCAAGTGGTGCTCCAAGCTCTTGATTGGAGGCAAGGTGATTAACAGCACTTACCACAGGGCGTCACTGTTGGGTGTAAATGATGTGACACATCCTGGCTGTAGCTGTGAATAATCATCTGGCATCAACACACATTCCTGCAGCCACATCTGCTCATCCTCGATGCACTGCCCCTCCTCTTCACCTGCATAAGCCTCCAACACCCCACATCCTTCACAAGTGTCTGAGGAGAGGCCAGGGGCTTGACTTTCATGGATTTTAGGTTGAAGTAGAGCATTTCAGGATGATGGGGGTTCCGTGGAGGGAGGAGGCAGGACTTTCCCAAAACATGTCTTCTGTGATCGCTGACCACCTAGCCGCCTGCCTGTAGCCTACAGGATCGCACCTATACTGCAGGAGGCCCGTGTGAACTTCATCGTCCTCGACTTTGTAACTCCACCCGGTGGTAAAACGGGCACATTTTTTCAACCAATATGTGTGCAGGGTACCCTGAAGGCAAGATCGACACCTGCCAGGTAACGTGCATTTGGGCACCCCTTTCCCTGTCAACACCTCTTTTGTGAATCCCTGAACTCCACTCCCTTCAGGGCCCTGCTTCAGTGACTCTTTCCCTGGTCCCATCTTGTAGCAGTGAGAATGGGAGGTGATACCTGGGGCCCCTACAAGAAATAGTCACCACACAGAGAGCTTTATCCCACCGTGACACAGAGATCATACCACCCGAACACCACCCTGGAAGAGAATGCTTAACACTCCTCACAGGAATACAAAACCTTCCAATCCACTTTTACACACATGCCCATGCATGCATAAAGCCTCTTTCGTGGACACATGGGTCGCTGATCTTCCCTCCTCACTACAAGTAGAGCCGTGACAATCCATCCCCTTCTCACATCCACCTGAAGCTTTTGATACCAACTCAAAGTTTACCAATACTTTTTGTGTTCATGGCAGCAAGAAGCCATGTCATTGAACAAATTGTCCTTCCAGAGCCTATGGCCCTTCTGGTCAGGGGAAAAGTGGCTCAGACAGAGAGTGACTTCTGTTTCTTTCTGGGCAGGGGGACAGGGGCAGGCCTCCCATGGGCAGAGACAACGTGGCGAACACCTATATTGTCGTGGGAGTCACAAGCTGGGGGGTAGCCTGCACCCGAAATAAGCGCCCCGGAGTCTACACGGCCACCTGGCCCTATCTGAACTGGACTGCTTACAAGATCGGTTCTAATGCCTTGCACATGGCTCAATCACCCACCCCTCCCCATCCGACTTCTCAATCAATCCCGGCTAGACAACCCTCTCCCCACCCTTCTGCTCACACTCCTTGGTACTTCCAATGCCCTCCTCGACCTCCTCCCAGTCCCCCTGCATCTCGACCTTGACCTCGACCCAAACCCCGGGCTCCAACCCCAGCCCCACCCCCACCCTCACCTGCTCCCCCACCTATCACTAAATCTCCCCAAGTACTTTATGTTGCCAAGCGACTACAGCAACTCACAGAGATCTTGAAGGGGAAGACCTTTTCTAATGGAAAGGGTTATTACGAAATGGAGACGACAGATCTCCCAGAACAGACCGCCGCCTCCTTATCTGACCCTACTCCAAACAGACCCAGTGAGCCCTTAACTCCCAAGAAAATAAAGATGAAATAAATAAATATAAAAATGAATATAGATATATAAAATATATCTATATCTATCTATCTATCTATCTATCTATCTATCTATCTATCTATCATCTCTCTATCTCTCTATCTATCTCTCTATCTCTCTATCTATGTACCTATCTATCTAATCTATGAGGGGTTGATTTCTGGACTTCTTCCTACCTGCCCTCCACGACTCAATCAAAACACTCTACCAGCAAATCTGTCTTCCCTCTGTCACCCTCCAACAGGGTGGAATTGCTTATGTGTCAGGGGTCATTGTGGTTTCCTAAATCTTGATTTTTGAATTTGGAACAAGGCGATCTGTGGTGCCAGGCCAGGTATGGTTTGGATCACACACTCAGAGTCTCTGCTTATTAAATCAGTGCAGGTGGGCCCTGGAGAATTCTGTGAGGTGAGCTGACTCAGAAGGAGGGTTGTGGGTCTGAGTCCATTGGAAGAATTACCCCAGTCTGAAGTTTTGTAGCATGGCCCTCTGATGCTCAGTCCATATGGCCAACGCCAGGCAAGAGTCTGCCCTCAACCAGAATGGCATAATCCATCTGTGAATTCCTGAGAAAGAGATCTCGATAGCCTCAGGTCAACTGCCCACTCTGGTCAGGGCCCAGATCAAGCCTAAATGCTGGATTAGCCATTTGAGAATTAAAGATGGCTGTTTCCAGAAAGAAACTCCCGGGCTCTTGTCTGGGCAGTTGCTGCAACAAGCTACAGTCTCATACCTGTTCACCTGTTCACTGTGTGCAAATGTTTCAAGGGCAAGAGGGTCCTATGTTCTGTTTGCAAAGACAGATGGCCTAGGGTACAGTAGCATGAGGGAGGAACTTTGGGTGAGGAAGACCAAGGACCCTGTCTTTTCCTGCTGGGGCTGCAACAGGGACTGATGAAGCAGGCATGAGTATTTTCAGGATTCATCAGTCTGTCTGGGTTCAAACAGAACCCCTGCTTTACACCTGATCAGCTATGTGGCCTTGGGAATATGGCTAGAGGGTTGTGTGACAATGAAATTAGGACAGATGTGAAGCTTTCCGAGCAGAGCTTGACACGCCATACATGCTTATAGATGTGGGCTCTAGAGCCAACTGGTGATGAGATGCTGGGTAACCTTATACTTATGCAGGGGCACTCGGGTGTCTATTGTCTGTGCACTTATGAGCCCTGGAATGCCTAGGCTACTTAAGAGGACTTGCAAATTGATCTGGGTGGCCCATGGCTCTGTAGTGTATTAACATTTGATAAAATAAAAAAAAACTTATCTGCCTTCACTGAGAGCCAACATTCCTAAGATTAGAGTTGGCATGTCCATGATTGCTTTCCTTGGCTTTGGTCTGTCTCTTCTAAAGTCAGTTTCTTAATCTCCCTACTGGGTATATAAGCTTTGTGCCCTGGTGTCAGACACCAGGTACCCTCTAAACACTGAACAAAACTCAATGTCAGTCCCAGAGTGAGACAAACTCCAAGCCATACACCACATGGTCCAAAGAGCAGAAACAGCCAAGACAGCAACTCAGGACCTGCCCTCACCCTTCCTGGGCAATCCTGAACCCTGAACTTGCAGCTGGGAATGGTGTGGCAAGATGTGCTCAGGCTAGGGAGTAGGGGTGGTTGTGGAGGTTTTGGGACAAATTTGGAGGAGCTATAGTACCAGGGGTTTCTTTCCACTTACAGATCATCCCTCCTCCTCAGAGCTTCCCAGGATCCAGAACGGATTCTCCTGGCACTCTCTCCTTTCACATGCTCAAATTCTTGTCCTTAGTTTTTCCGTTCTCTCCCCATTGGGCCTGTCATCTGTAGCTGACACTTGGGTCTCCTCCCTGGGGAGACAGTGCTTATGCTCAGGGAACACTGATGGGAGGACTTGGATTGGGTAGAGCCTGCAGAATCTGATTGATGTTTTCTTGTCTATCTTCTGAAACTTTCCATGCCCACGAATAGATTTACGTATAACACTCATCTTATTTAGTCACTGTTCATACTACTCTGACTTCCTGTTTCATTTAGCAAATTAGAGTTATTTTCGTATTAGCACACAGGGACTCACCTTCTCAAAATTACGTTGTGCGGTAGAGGTAATTACGAGATATAGTGCCACGTTTCCTTCCTGGGAGGGTTTATCTAGCCCCCTGCTTTAGCTTTCCCTCAATGTACACATTTCCCCACATATAAGCCAAACTGGTTTATATCAAATTCACTGATTTTTGCAAAACGAATAATTGTTCCAATTCTCATTTTTTTTTTAAATTATGAATGAATTTGTTGACAAGTGAAGTGAGACTCTGTGATCTGCCTTCACATTCCTGTGGATACTCTAACCCTGAAAATGGCTTACCGGTCCCGGAGCAGATACTGCTGCACACAGAGACATGAAGAACAGGGAAAAACTGGACAGGCTGTACAATTAACCAGCACCAAGGGACATCTAGGCAACTGAGGGATATGCTCACAGTTTCTCTGTGGGATGGTTTAGGCAAATGATATGTATTTTTCTAAAAAGCAGAATTCATATTGACTTTTATTGCTAGGAACAGTAGCAATATGATTTGACGGTGCCTAACCCTGTGCACGTGGTAAAAGCCTGACTCCTGAGCATTCGGGAATAACAAACCTAAGATTTGTGTAGGTACAAGTTCTAATTGCAAATTTGATCCATGTGAGAAATCTTTTTTTTAAGATTTATTTATTTATTTATTTGAGAGCGAGAGAGAGCATGAGAGAGAGCATGAGCAGAGAGAAGATGCAGAGGCAGAGGGAGAAGCAGGCTCCCCACTGAGTAGGAAGCCCGATGTGGGACTTGATCCCTGGACCCTAAGATCATGACCTGAACCGAAGGCAGACGTTTAAACGATTGAGCCACTCAGGCACCCCCAATATAAGAAATCTTATACTTACAAGGAAAAAACTCATCCCAATGAATATAAATTTAGTACATTTTAAATGGAAGTGGAAAAATTGGAGGTAGTTCTTCTTTAATGTGTAGAAAATTCATCAAGAAACAGAAATTAGCCTAATGGAGTTTTCTGCTGAAATTATAATCTTGGTAAAGAATCGGCAGTGACCTGCTTCTGGCCACTATAGTTGGGCCTGTGTACTTCTCTTGGGTAGGTACTCAGATAGTGGAATGGCTGGGTTATATGGCAGGTGTAAATTTTGACATATTAATGCACCCAGGAAACCAGCACCACGATCAACATAGTGAACCTGTCCCTCACTCCAAAGGCTTCCTTGGGGGAGTCTGTAATCCCTACAGCCCCTTGCCTCCCCGG
>NW_027397571.1:23266-23674 GCF_003265705.2 Callorhinus ursinus
TAATAAATGCAATCATACAGAGAGTGCTCTTTTTTTTTTTTTTTTTTGGTCTAGCTTCTTTGGTCTAGCAGGCTCTCCACTGAGCAGGGAGCCCTGTGCAGGCTCCATCCCTGGACCAGGAGATCATGATCTGAGCTGAAGGCAGAGGCTTAACAGACTGAGCCACCCAGGCCCCCTGTGATTTCTAAATATTTTACTAAAAAGAAATGAAAAAGCCACAAGCTATTCTGTTTGCCACTAATTCCTACACCAAAAAGGAAAACACGGCCCAGCTGCATTTATCCATGTCCCGGCACCTCAACATCAGTTTTAGATATTTTCCTATATACTTTGTAAATGTCTTTAGTGCAATCAGCTCATTAATTTATGCAAATTAGGGAAAGTGATTTATAATATCATCACCTTTAA
>NW_027397572.1:0-23639 GCF_003265705.2 Callorhinus ursinus
TGGGGATCCTACACCGCCGGTGAGCGACAGCCTCACGCGCTGGGGATGGGGCACAGACTCGCAGACCGGTAGCACCTGAAAAAGGACTTTAGGGCAGCCCCCAGGGCAGAAACCCGGAGCAGCAGGGTTGCACGGGTGAACTGGGGGCAGCTGGTGGTTTTAGAAGCACAAAGGGCAGAGACGTGCCCCAACCTGGAGGCAGGACTGGGAGCACTGCAGAAGGGCGCACAACCCAGGACGCTGCAGTTTATTGCAGCACGGACAGAAACGGAGACAGTGTGGCCTGGAGAGCTCACTGAAGAACAGACTGCGATCTCTCTGCTCTGAGGCAGAGGGTTGGAAACGGTCTCTTCTGCTTTGATTCACTGAAGAGACATGGAAAGCCTCCAGGGAAAGCCACCAGAGAACAAAAGCCCCCAAAAAACTGGTTCCCACTGAGTCCATCCCCCACCACAGGGGGGCAGGGCAACTCTGCCCAAACAGGGTTGACTAAGTAACAGCTCTCAGGCCCCTCTCCCAGAAGACAGGCTGGGAAAACAAGAGGCCAGCAACCCTAAGGTCCCAAGAAAACAGGTGCATCTTGCTTGGGTTCTGGTCAATAATTTGGACCTATACATTCCCTCAAACACCCATCAACAGAATGACTAAGAGGAGGAGCCCCCAAAATAGAAAAGACTCAGAGATTATGACTTATGCTGCAGATTTACAAATGCATGCAGATATAACCAAGATGTGGGAGATAGAATTCAGGCTACTGATTGTGAAGACAATAGCTAGAATGGAGAAATCAATTAATGGCAACACAGAGTCTCTAAGGGCAGAAATGAAAGCTGAATTGGCAGAACGTAAAAATGCTATCACTGAGATCCAATCCAATCTAGATAATCTAACAGCTAGGGTAACTGAGGCAGAAGAACGAATAAGCGTCCTGGAAGACAATATAATAGATAAAAAGGGAAAAGAGGAGGCCAGGGAAAAACAACTCAGAATCCATGAAAATGGAATCAGAGAAATAAATGACACCATGAAGAGTTCCAATGTCAGATAATTGGAATCCCAGAGGGAGTGGAGAGAGAGAGAGAGAGAGGACTAGAAGATATATTTGAGCAAATCGTAGCTGAGAACTTCCCTAATCTGGGGAATGAAACAAATATTCGCATCCTACAGGCAGAGAGGACCCCTCCCAAGATCAAGGAAAACAAGCCAACAGCCCAGGATGTAATAGTAAAACTCGCAAATCTTAGAACCAAGGAAACCATCTTAAGGGCAGTTAGGGGGAGGAGATTCCTTAGGTACAGAGGGAGGAACATCAGAATAACGTCAGACCTATCCACAGAGACCTGGCAAGCCAGAAAGGCCTGGCAAGACATATTCAGGGTACTAAATGAGAAGAACATGCAGCCAAGAATACTTTATCTGGCAAGGCTGTCATTTAGAATGGATGGACAGATGCAGAGCTTCCACGACCAACAGAAACTGAAAGAATATGTGACCACTAAGCCCGATCTGCAAGAAATATTAAGGGGGGTTCTATAAAAGGAGAAAGACCCCAAGAGTGATATACAACAGAGATTGACAGGGACAGTCTATAAAAACAACGTCTTCACAGGCAACATGATGACAATTAATTCATATCTTTCAATAATCACTCTCAACGTGAATGGCCTAAATGCTCCCTTAAAACGGCACAGGGTTGCAGATTGGATAAAAAGACAGGACCCATCCATATGCTGCCTACAAGAGACTGATTTTGAACCTAAAGATACATCCAGACTGAAAGTGAAGGGATGGAGATCCATCTTCCATGCCAGCGGACCTCAAAAGAAAGCTGGGGTAGCAATTCTTATATCAGACTAAGTAGATTTTAAACTAAAGTCTGTAGTTAGAGACACAGAAGGACACTATATCATTCTTAAAGGGTCTATCCAACAAGAAGATCTAACAATTGTAAATATCTATGCCCCCAACATGGGGGCAACCGTCTACATAAGCCAACTGTTAACCAAAATCAAGAGTCATATTGATAACAATACGTTAATTGTAGGAGACCTCAATACTCCACTCTCAGCAATGGACAGATCATCTAAGACTGAAACAGGAAGAAATTGACAACATGAATAAGCCAATAACCAGCAACGAGATTGAAGCAGTGATCAAAAACCTCCCAAAAAACAAGAGTCCAGGGCCCTGGGGAATTCTACCATAAACATTCAAAGAAGAAATAATACCTATTCTACTGAAGCTGTTTCAAAAAATAGAAAACAGAAAGAAAACTTCCAAACTCATTCTATGAGGTCAGCATTACCTTCATCCCCAAACCAGGCAAAGACCCCATCCTAAAGGAGAATTTCAGACTGACATCCCTGATGAATATGGATTCATCAAAATCCTAGCTAATAGGATCCAACAATACATTAAAAGGATCATCCACCACGACCAAGTGGGATTTATCCCCGGGATGCAAGCGTGGTTCAACATTCGCAAATCAATCAATGTGATAAAACACATTAATAAGAGGAGGGAGAAGAACCATATGGTCCTCTCAATTGATGCAGAAAAAGCATTTGACAAAATACAACATCTTTTCCTGATTAAAACTCTTCAGAGTTTAGGGATAGAGGGAACATTCCTCAAGTTCATAAAATCCATCTATGAAAAACCCACAGCGAATATCATCCTCAATGGGGAAAAGCTGAAAGCCTTTCCCTTAAGATCAGGAACACGTCAAGGATGCCCACTCTCACCACTATTGTTCAACATAGTACTAGAAGTCCTAGCAACAGCAATCAGACAACAAAAAGAAATAAAAGGTATTCAAATTCGCAAAGAAGAAATCAAACTCTCTCTCTTCGCAGACGACATGATACTTTATGTGGAAAACCCAGAAGACTCCAACCCCAAATTACTAGAACTCATACAGCAATTCAGTAATGTGGCAGGATACAAAATCAATGCACAAAAATCAGTTGCTTTCTTATACACTAACAACACAACTGTAGAAAGAGAAATTAAAGAAACGATTCCATTTACAATAGCACCAAAAACCATAAGATAGGTCAGAATAAACCTAACCAAAGAGATAAAGGATCTATACTCTAGGAACTACAGAACACTCATTAAAGAAATTGAAGAAGACACAAAAAGATGGAAAAATATTCCATGCTCATGGATCGGAAGAATAAACATCGTTAAAATGTCTATGCTACCCAGAGCCATCTATACCTTCAATGTCATCCCAATCAAAATTCCAATGACATTTTTCAAAGTGCGGGAACAAACAATCCTAAAATTTGTATGGAATCAGAAAAGACCCCAAATCCCCAAGGAAATGTTGAAAAAGAAAAACAAAGCTAGGGGCATCACGTTGCCTGATTTCAAGCTATATTACAAAGCTGTGATCATCAAGACAACATGGTACTGGCATAAAAACAGACATATAGACCAATGGAACAGAATAGAGAACCCAGATATGGACCCTCAACTCTATGGTCAAATAATCTTTGACAAAGCAGGAAAAAACATGCAATGGAAAAAAGACGGTCTCTTCAATAAATGGTGCTGGGCAAATTGGACAGCCACATGCAGAAGAATGAAACTGGACCATTCTCTAACACCATTCACAAAGATAAACTCAAAGTGGATGAAAGACCTCAGTGTGAGACAGGAATCCATCAAAATCCTGGAGGAGAACATAGGCAGTAACCTCTTTGACATCGCCCACAGCAACTTCTTTCAAGATACATCTCCAAAAGCTACTGAAACAAAAGCAAAAATGAATTTTTGGGACTTCATCAAGATAAAAAGTTTCTGCACAGCAAAGGAAACAGTCAACAAAACAAAGAGGCAACCCACAGAATGGGAGAAGATATTTGCTAACGACACTACAGATAAAGGGCTGGTATCCAAGATCTATAAAGAGCTTCTCAAACTCAACACCCAAAAGACAAATAATCAAGTCAAAAAATGGGCAGAAGATAGGAACAGACACTTCTCCAAAGAAAACATACAAATGGCTAACAGATACATGAAAAAATGTTCATCATCATTAGCCATAAGGGAAATTCAAATCAAAACCACATTGTGATACTACCTTATACTAGTTAGAATGGCAAAAATTGACAAGGCAAGAAACAACAAATGTTCGAGAGGTTGTGGAGAAAGGGGAACCCTCTTACACTGTTGGTGGGAATGCAAGTTGGTACAGCCACTTTGGAAAACAGTGTGGAGGTGCCTCAGAAAGTTAAAAATAGGGCGCCTGGGTGGCTCAGTTGGTTAAGCGACTGCCTTCAGCTCAGGTCATGATCCTGGAGTCCCGGGATCGAGTTCCGCATCGGGCTCCCTGCTCAGCAGGGAGTCTGCTTCTACCTCTGACCCTCTTCCCTCTCGTGCTCTCTATCTCTCATTCTCTCTCTCTCAAATAAATAAATAAAATCTTTAAAAAAAAAAAAAGAAAGTTAAAAATAGAGCTACCCTATGACCCAGCAATTGCACTACTGGGTATTTACCCCAAAGACACAGATGTAGTGAAAAGAAGGGCCATATGCACCCCAATGTTCATTGTCCGCAATATCCAAATGTCCGCAATATCCAAACTGTGGACAGAGCCGAGATGCCCTTCAACAGAAGAATGGATAAAGAAGATGTGGTCCATATATACAATGGAATATTACTCAGCCATCAGAAAGGATGAATACCCAACTTTTCCATCAACATGGATGGGACTGGAGGAGATGATGCTAAGTGAAATAAGTCAAGCAGAGAAAGTCAATTATCATTTGGTTTCACTTATTTGTGGAACATAAGAAATAGCATGGAGGACACTAGGAGAAGTAAGGGAAAAATGAGGGGCGGGGAATTGGAGGGAGATATGAACCATGAGAGACTATAGACTCTGAGAAACAAACAGGGTTTTAGAGGGGAAGGGGGAGGGGGGTTTGGTTAGCCCAGTGATGGGTATTAAGAAGGGCACGTACTGCATGGAGCACTGGGTGTTATAAGAAAACAATGGATCGTGGATCACCACATCAAAAACTAATGATGTACTGTATGGTGACTAACATAATATAATAAAATTACAAAAAAAAAAGGTCCAGTGACTATAAAATTTTCTATTTACTCGTGATTACAAGTATATCTTTAAGGTTCTTTAGCATACTTACAGCAAGGATGGATCTCCAGAGGTAAATGACAAGTGCACAAATACCCAGGGAGGCGGTAATAATAAACTTCCACCAAATTCCAGCACCATCAGGGCCAGGAATGAAATGGTCAAGCAAAATGTGGAGGAGCTGAAATAACATGAGATAATGAGGAAGTCTCAAAGATGTTACAATGTATCTGTCACAAAGTATCAACTTACAAACCCTCATCCAGCCTCCAGGAGGTAAACACACCTCTCAACTGCCTCCCATGGAGGAGAAGGAGCACAGAGGGATTACAAAGGAGCAGGGGCAAACTTTTGGGAGTGATGAGTGTGTTTACTTCCTTACTGTGCTGATGGTTTCACTGTGTTTACCTATGTCAAATACCAACAAACTGCATTGTTTAAAAAGATGTGATCATACATACATTATATCACACTGAAGCTGTAGGAAAAATCTAATAGGCAAATCTTAAGAGATTTTATTTTGCCTACAAACACATTGCAAATATTTTTTCTATAGCTAACAGAACTTAAGAATGTATAACCCAATTTAAAATAGACAACATAAGTATATGCAAACTTATAGTAGGTAAGAAGTCAGTGACTTTTTTTGTATATCCATGAAGTACCTGGATAAACTCCTTTGGACATTCTAAAAGTACACCCAAATTTATGGAAAAAATGAGAGAAAGCAGGAAAAAAATGTACTAGAGATATAAATGAGAATGTTCTATGGACAGATGTTTATAGATAAAGACATAAGTAAGAGACACAGGAGGCTTCTATTAGAATAATATGGATTATTCCAAGAAAAATAAATTATTGTTTAGTTTCTGAAAACAGTGATGTTTTCTTTCAATGTTCACTTTGCTTCTGAATCACAGCCCAAAATGTCAGATTTCTAAGGTACGTAAAGATTTACATAATCAGGTGATCTTGAATATTTTGACATCTGTGAGATTGTAGTTACTTGAACACCCATCTCCAAAAAGCTAATGAAAGGAATTCATGTTCCTATTTCTTACTATTGTACCTAAATCAATTAGTAGCAACTATGAAATTTCATTTCTAAAAGAATACAAAATTCCTGGATATGGACACCAAAACAAAGAACACATCTCATTTTACAAAAACTGGAGTTCCAAGTATTTTAGGAGACAAGACGCTCACAATGCAATTCATACTAATTTACACCAAGCTTGAATTTTGTGCAAACACAACTCTCTAGAAAGTGCCCCTGAAATCTGTAACATTTTCATCTTCAGCCCTCACAGCTGAGGTCACAAACATGTGTGCTGGTGGGAAACATACACAGTCTTTGAACAACCACTGTCTGAAAGAGAACATTAGCTATCTGCACAATGGTTGATCATGGGGATCAAATGCACAAAAGACAGAGGCCATCTTGTCACAAATGGAAAACACCCCCAGTCGTGGCCACTTGGTACATCTGGCAGCTGTCTGGATGCTGACCAGTAGCTGACTCTTAACTAGATGACATCCAATGGGGCCAATAACACTAGGTTCTCACAGACAATGGCCATGAGCAGGTGGAGGAGGGAAATGCAAGACCAGTTAGTTTATGCAAGAGCTCAGAGATGAGGGAGGGTGAGATGCAGCCTAGGGAGAGGGGAATATTTCCAATAAAGATTACCATGAAATTCCCTCCTTTGAAGACTCAAAAGAAACAGAATTGAGTCTATTTTGACTAGAGGTATTCATGTGGGACGATTCTGCCTCAAGACAAGGGTCCTTCCTGACTACTCACACTTTCCAGATTTCTAAGAATCTGGTACAAGCTAAAGAAGTCTACTTATTTCCAGGGGTGTTCACTGTCTGTCTGTCTCTTTCTCTCTCTCCTTGAGGTAGAGGTTTTACTTTTTAATGATAGAGTGAAATATTCACACTAGGAACCAGGTATTTCTTTATATTTGGACAATCCTAAGGACATTTAGGAGCTTTTTACTTTGGGGAAATCAACACTCTGTACATACTTGGCCAAATAAAGGAAAACAACTCATTCACTTCCTGATCACATCACTCCTTCAGATTTTCCTGTGACAAATGTCCCAGCAAGATGTGGTCACTTAGTATTCGCTGGGCTTCTCGGGCTCCCATGGACCTGGTGGGACACAGAGTCCCTGGGGACAGCCTCCAAGACCAGAAGGAAAGAGCTGACTCAGAAGTTGTTAAAAGTCAACCAACCAGGAAGCACAGCGCATAAAGGACATTTCACTTTTTAATACTCTGGTCCCAACACCAATGCTTAAGATACCACTGTTCCCAGGGCTGCCAAACTTCACAAATATGAACAATGTGCTGATAGGAAAGCAAACTACATAGAAGATGGACCCTAAACTTCAGGGCTTCCAGGAGCCAGCTCCTATTAAATTCAAGTTCCTGACATTTTTAAAGTAATTTTAATGAGATATAATGTACATAACATACAAGCCCCCTATTGAAGACAAAGAGCTTAATGGCTTTTCTATCTTCTCAAATCCTTCCTTCTTGACACCATAAACCTAGTATGTTCAGGTTTCCATCCTGCCAGAGCTGCTCTTTTTGGACCAAGCAGCATAGACAGGACCCAGAACTTGATGTGGACAGCTGTGGCCACAACCCCTTCAGGCTGACCGAGAAACCTGCCCTGTGGTGCTCGCTCTTCAGGAAGAACTGCAGTTCTTCTGAAGTTCCCACCAAGAACACCATGAAAAAGCTGTTATTTAACCACCATGTGAAAGAACCCAGGTAGGAAGGAAGACATCACCAGCAGCTTTGAGTCACCGGGTGGCTCAGTCAGTTAAGTGACACCTTGCTTTGGATCAAGTCATGATCCATGGTCCTAAGGCTGAGCCCCTCTTCAGGCTCTGGACTCACTGCACTGCTGGCTTGGGGTTTTCTCTCTCTCCCTCCCCCTCTGCCCTTCCCCCCACACCTGTGCTCTCTCTCTCTCTTTCAATGGAAGACACCAGTGAAGTGCCACGTTTACTCACATTTGGGTTTGGGGAACCGGGACACCAGAGCAAGAGCAGCCAGAACAACATCCTCTGCACCTTCATGTCTTGGTCCTTTCAAGGGGCGCTGGGGTGACGGGGAGGAGGTGGAGATGGGGGGTGGAGTGGAGGGAGGGGTGGGTGGGGTAGGGAGGGGTGGGAAGGGGACAGGGTTTTAATGAGGGATGGGAGCAGGGTAGAAATAGAGGGTGGGATTGGGGAAGGTGTTTCTCAGGAGAAAAAGGGGTCAGGGTCAGATTAAGTACTCGAGGGGAGGTTCAGAAAGGGTAGTAGGTCAGCAAGTTGGTAAATCACTAGGTCAGTAGGACACATTAGCAGGTAAAGTGGACTCTCAGGAGCAGTTGGAGTGGAGGAGCATCCATCTTCCTCCAAGCCTTCCCCTGGTTGAACGTTTCCTTAGCAACCCAGAACCTTTATAATCTCTCCACCAATCAGCTGCCTTTGCCCCTAGTAGATCAACATGGATGCCACAGGTGACCTCGTTTTCAAAAACCCCTTCCTTGCTGATGCCCCACCATGTGCCATCCCAATGACAGGTCCTCTCTGGAACTTTGGTCGTCCTTCTTGTTTCTGCTCCCTCCAGCCCAGGTCCCTGTTCCCTCTTCTGGGTTCTCTCTCCTTCCTTTCCAAACTCCTGTCCTACAGCTGTTGGCTGAACAACATATAAAGCAAAGGAGGACAGAACTGCAACAACAAGCAAATACACAAGCAGACAGAACCCTCTCTCAGCGACTCAAAGCAGACAGAACATCCATAAGATGTAGACCTTGATAGCAAACCATCTGAATCCCACAGCTGTCTCCATATATCATCCACATCCATATACCATTGTGGAGGACACATTAACTTTAGGCACATAGGATACAGTTACAAAATTCACCTGATTTATTTTGGGAAGGGAAATTTCAATATGTTTCCAAGAAATGAAGTCACACAGAGTATGTTTTGGTAATATAATGTGCTAGAAATCACTGATAAAAAGCTAACCAGAAATCCCCATACATTTAGAAATTGAGAAGTACCTCTCTAAATGAAATAGGAGTAAAGAAATCCAAAAGAAAAAGAGCTACATTGAACTGAATGAAATGAGCTGATAAAATTGTAATCAAATTATGTCTTCTGGGCTGGAATATCCTGGGATATTAGTGTGAGAAGATTGTATGGCCTCAAAACCATCCCTAATTGATGGAGACATTTTAACACCTCAAACAGCTTTAGATCAGTCACTTATATGTGACCCTCCTACACGCTAGCTTGGGCTTTACGTTATGAGCCTCACAGGGAAACAATCCAAGCTGACTCACAGGATCTCCCAGGACCTCCAGGAATGAGAGCATTTTAAGAGAAAACATTCACCAACTTCTCTCCTGAGGGATCCAGGACAACACCCAGAGAGCTTGCAGCTCCAGGCGTGCTGGGTGGGGAGAGCCAAGCAGGTGGGCAGGGCCAGGGACCCAGGTGACTAGACAAACCCCCTGTGATCATCTCTCTTGGGCCCTGTCCTGAGCTGAACTTCCTAAACTGTTTCTCTCTAGGACTAACACAATGTTTCCCCAACTCATTCAGGCCCAAGGCAGCTGAAAATCAATGCTCTACAAACCACCACTTATTGTGTAAATTTCTTGTAAACAGGAACCATTCTAGCACTGCTAAAATAGGAAAGCAATATCTTTAACATAAATATAAAGAAATCATAAAAAACACGCAAACAAAAACAAAACAAGGATAACAAAACATTTGTATTAAATTCTGTTTAGATGCTGCTGTCCGCCTCAAGAGCCCCAGAGTTGGGTGGTCCTGGTTATAGAAGGAGAGACCAGCCACAGAAGGGGTGGATCAGACTAGCCCAAAAGTGAACGGGAGAGAGGCCCAGCCTATAAGGGGGACTAGGGAATTCCAGGAAGGATGGCCAGGGTAACCCTGATTATAACTGGAACAGGGGGTAGGGAAAGAGGAAGCAGTGAACAGAATTTTGGGGCCTCAAACAGGTGAGATCACTCATGGAGGTGAGGAAGTGTCCCCAAAGCCCATGTCAGCCTCCCGTCTTCGAAGCCCTGCGTGGCCCCTGGAAACAGGGCCGGGAGCCTAGAGTTTGAGATCCAGCTGTGCTGCTTACCAGCTGTGTGACCGTGGGCTGGTTTCCTTCAGTGAGCTGGGGGCATCCAAGCCTGTGTCCATAACTGTGCTGAGGACAAGAGGAAGCCACATGCTGAGCACCTATGGACATTAGCATCATCGTCTCCATGGGGCAAGTGTCTTCCCAGATCCAGTGCCTCACGTCTCACAGCTGTTAAAGGCAACACTGGTAACAACCACAGGTCCCTCCTGTTTCAGGCCTGTCCTAAGCCCTGCCCTTTGCACACATCATCTCTTGGGCTCCAGATGGCAGGAGGACCTCATAAAGTGTGGGGAGAGCTCCAGGCCCCTGGGGAGGCTGAGGGATTCCTGGGTCCTGGGGAAGGGTGAGTGACTGGGGGACCCTACGGAGGGCTGGGGAATGGAGCTCCTGGGCTCCATGGAAGGAATGGGGGATTGGACACCCCTGGAAAGGGCTGGAGGAGTCTTGCAGGATTCTGGGTCCCCACAGGGCAGATCCCTCCCACACCTAAGCTGGGGCAGCCTGGGACCTGGAAGCAGCAGCATACAGAGGCAGCAGATCCATGGGATGCTGGATGGAGCAGTGAGGAATGGTCTGGCAGGCAAGTGGAATCACCAGGCTGGGCTGCCTCGACCCCTTCCCCCTTCCCCAGCCACCTCACTAACTCAGGCCCTGACCTCACCCTCCAGCAGGCCATGGGCAAGCTAGGCAGAGGTGGACACCTGGAGCCAAGGAAGGGTCCCTCCCCAGACCTCTGTGTTCTGGTTGTTGAACAGACAAAAGGAGTTACCCAGGGCCCCTGGAACCAGGAGGGAGAATCTGGCCCCAGAGTCCTCTCCGATGGGCCTTGGGGAGAATCATGAAGGGACAGCATTTAGCACCAGTTCATTCACAGAATAAAAGCAGAACACAAGTCCCCTTGGATGCTGATGTCAGTTTATTATCCCAGCCACATACTGAGCGCTCACTTGGGGACTTGGAAGCAGGAGAGTAACTGATAGTAATTTAAAAGAACAAAAATGCTGGAATGTGGGCACTCCTGATGCTCTTAAAATCAATGTCCAGCACTCCTCTCCTCGCCCTCCCCATAGTGAGGAAACTGGGATAGCCAGGGATTTGGCGAAGAAGACACAGTGGTTTCTGAGGGTTTTGCTGATTACATCTGACCAAACTCCTTTTTCCAAAGGTCACTTCTTTTAATCTTGCCAGTGATGGTTTGGGGCAGCTCTGAGACAAATTCCACCTGGTCGAGGATAAAGCAAACCCATCCCGACTTAGTCCTGTTGTCATTTCTTACCAACACCCCAGACTCCTCCTCTGCCCCTGCACAGTCCCCCAGACGGGCTGGCACCATGTGGTGGCCCCAGTAGGCTCCACGAAGGCATGTCAGAGTGTCCCCTGACCCGGGAAGTTGGATGCAGCCCTGTGACGTGCTCTGACCAGTGAGGTGTGAGTGGGAGTGAGGCGTGTCACCTCGAACAGAACACTTGGGACAACTGGGTCTGGCACCCCCTCTGTCCATCTCCTCTAGCACCTGGCAGTTACCTATGGTGGGTGCTCTTTTATCCTGCTCCCAGGAAGACCGTGCAGACATGTGGCAGGAGCAAAAATGATACTTCCCTAGTAGGAGCCACTAAGACGAGGGGCGTCTAGTTACTCACAGCAACATCAGCCCATCCTAACCGGCATGCATCCTCCAGTCTACTCTCTAGCCGGCAGCAGAGCCTTACGTGCGAAGCATGGACTCTGTCGTCAGATACACGTGGGTTTGAGTTCAGCTCTGCCCTTTTCTTCACTCCAACCTCAGGCAAGTTGCTGTGAGTCTCTGAGCCTCCCGTTTCCATTCTGTCAAATGGATGGTTATACCATCTCAGGTTTGGGGGGGATTAAATGAAATCATAATTCATGGAAAGCTTTGAGTCCAGTGCCCGGCACACATAGTAAATGTTCAATAAATATTAGCTGTATACCCTTACGTCTCGAAGGTAAACATTCAGAAGGTGCAGTAACATATTATTACAAAAGAAGGACATGTTAAATTTTTGGCACATGTATCCTTTCAAACTTTGTTTTTCAACAAGTAGGATAATATATATATTCATTCACAGCTTTTTTTCTCTCAATAAGATATTGTGCTATTTTCATGTTACAAATAAAAGGTCTGCATCAACTTTTTAAATTATATAATATTAAATACCACAAATAATTTAATCATTTCTCTATTGTTGATCATTTTCATAAATTGCATATGGCATGGAAAACAAATGAAGTAGAATAAAAACTATCATAATGTAGGCTAATTGTTAACTTTCCTTTGTTATGTATCTCTCTATAGATATTGGGTTGCACGTTAAAATGTATTCCTTACTATAACTAATGCTTTAAAAAAAAGTGTGGCATCTGTTGATTTGAATTTCTTCTTCAAATTTTGAAAGATGACAGATAGACTTCAGGGGTCCCTGGGTGGCTCATTGCTTAAGCCAACTCTTGATTTTGGCTCAAGTCATGATCTCAGGGTCATGAGATTAAGCCCCGTGTCAGGCTCCATGCTCATCGGAGAGTCTACCTAAGATTCTCTCTTCCTCTTCCTCTATTTCCATCCTCTCTCTCAAAAATAAATAAATAAATCTTTTTTTTTTTTTTAAGAAAGATTACAAATAAACTTCTTGGATATTTCTAGGCACTTGTCTGATTTTTTTCTGTAGGTTGACTTGCCAGCCACGAATTCCTTTTTGTTTTCTGACACAGGATAGAGGTTCTCTCTGATTGAGTTGGAGCCCCCCAAAATCCCTAATTTGAATGCTTCCTCAGTAGAGAAAAATGCTCATTCCATGGGCTACATAAGCTTCACCCCAGCCACCCTACAGGATTTGGGGCAGCAGAGCCCAGGGCCCACTGGAGGGGACCAGATCCCATCCCTCTGCCCTCACTCACCTTCCTGGGGTACTTATGTGGGGCTGTCACTGACTTCACATGCTGCTGCAGCTCCTCCATGAGCTGGTCCCCATCATGGGAGATGAATTCCACAGTCAGGACAATAAATGCCTTCACCACCTGCAGTGCAGAACCAGAGTGGAGGCTCAGGGGGAGTGGCAACCAAGTGCATAGTCTAAAAAGTAAATGTGTATTAAGTAAATGGAAAAACAAGTTGACAGTGGAGTCTCTGGAAAAAAACAGGAATAGTGTCCATACTTCCAATTTCTACTCTCTGCCTTGGAAAATTACTTCACCTCTCTCAGCCTCCATGTCCTTCTCTGATGTGGGGACAGCACGGCTTCATTCCTCAGGGCATGGCTGTCAAGATTCATTGAGATCAGTCATATAAACCACGAAGCTCGTTTAAACTGGTTTTTATTCCTAGCATTATCATCACCCTTTTCACTATTATTGTAGGTAGAGTTCTGTGGGCATTAAATCAATGGTGGTCATTAACTATGTTCCTATTATTCATGTCGCTTCTACAGGGCACAGGGCCTTGTCCATAGTAGGTGCTCAGCACACAGTGAATCAATGAATGCTTGCTCTGGAGCCAGACTGCTCAGATTCTCATTCTGGCTCCACCACTTAACAGCTTTGTGATCAGGCAACTTATTTAATGTCCTTATGCTTGTTTCTTTCTCTGTAAAAAAAAGGGTCTCAGCGTCCTTAATTAATGAGGGAAAATGAGCCTGCAGGTAGGAAGAGCTCAGTAACTAGGAGATGGGCCACAGCAGCCCCAGCTGCAAGCCACATTCACAAGCATCATTTTCTGTCACACATGGTTGAGGCCACACTGCTCTCTGGTGGCCACACAGTGTAAATGCACATGCACACCCCCCGGCCCTCCCTCCACCCTTTCTGGCCTGTGAAGTCTCTATGGACAGATCCCTTGTGAATTTGATCTCTCTTCCTTTGTAGGTTAAGGACCTTTGTTCCCTTGTTGCTTTCAGGATTCTTTTCTTGTCTGTGTAGTTCATGAATTTGACTATGGACAAAAATACTACATAGATGATAATGCATATTTCTCATTTCCTCATCTTGGGGGAAACACTGTGTTGTCCTGCTTTGGGAGCTATTAATTTTGGTCCTTTGGTTAACAAAGTACTACCATTTCTCTCCATTGTAAAGGTACATTTTCTCCTTTATAATTAATAAGTAATCTGTGGGGTAATGATTTGAGACTCTGTGAATATCTTATTCTCCAATCAACTTTCACCCAATGATTTTAAGCATGCATTAATGATTCTTTCCTGAATCACTTATTACAATGGAGGATGCAAAATGGTGCTTTTCAACCTGTCATTCCTTACATATTAATTAGGTGGCATTCCTCTATAAAGAAATTTCCATTTTTTCTGTAAAGGGAAGCCTCCTTTTAATTATTTTTAAATATATATATTATTTATTCAACCTTTCTAATAATAAAACTCTATGTTATATATAGAAAAGTTTGAAAAACTACAAAAAAGGCCAAAGAAAATTCTTTTCACTCATAATCCCACCATTACTACTCACTGTTAACATTTGGATATATATCCTTCTCTTATTTTTCTATGTACATATATCATTTTATAAAATTGGAATTACATTCTACCTACTGGCTATCAATCTTGCTTTTTTACTTATGATTTTCACATATAGGTAAATCTTTTTATATAACAGAAAAAATTTTTTAAAGATTTTATTTATTTATTTGACAGAGAGATACACAGTGAGAGAGGGCACACAAGCAGGGGGAGTGGGAGAGGGAGAAGCAGGCCTCCCGCTGAGCAGGGAGCCCGATGTGAGGCTCGATCCCAGGACCCTGGGATCATGACCTGAGCCAAAGTCAGACGCTTAACAACTGAGCCATCCAGGCGCCCCTATATAACAAAAAATTTTATTAATTTCACAGGATGCTACCAAAAGGAAATATCATGATTTATTGAACATATCCACTATTATTGGAAATTTTCTTCATTTCCAATGTTTTATATTAAACATACGTTTTCAGTGAGTGTCCTTGTTAACCCTTTAAATGCCATTTTAATTATTTCCTATTAAAAATTATCAAAAGCCAAATTTCTGAGTTAAAGGCTAGGTAATTTTTTTTCTACTCCCTGCTGAGCAAGGAGCTTGAGGCAGGGCTTGATCCCATGACCCTGGGATCATGACCTGAGCTGCAACTGCTTAACTGACTGAGCCACCCAGGTGCCCCCAATGATTCAACACTTTGATACAACACTTGGTGCTCATCACAAGTGTATTCGTTAATCCCCATCACCTATTTCACCCATCCCCTCCCCTCGGGTAATCATTTGTTCTCTATAATTAAGATTCTGTTTCTTTTTTTTTTAAAGTTCTAATATTACAAAATTTCTTTAAGGGATAATGCTTAAAGAATTTAAGCATTTTCAAACTTTGACAACTCAGACACATTGATACCAAATGTATTTTCAAATTTTGACAAGATAACTCAGACACACTGATACAAAAAAAAAAAATCTTTCTCCCTCATAATATAGAGATTCCAAATAAGAGATTCCGATATCTCATACACCTATTTGGATTATTGTGCTACTTGAGAATGAGTTGCTTACACAGAGTTTTACCAAAATTCATTAGAACTTTAATAAGCAGATTTTTTTTTTTAGATACAAGAACCTAGACTAACTGGTCTTGTGGTTTCAATAGCAGTCAAGTCAAGTGCTGTTAGAATCTGGATATTTGGGGCACTGGGTGGCTCAGTCGGTTGGACATCTCCCTTCAGCTCAGGTCATGATCCCAGAGTCCTGAGATCAAGCCCCATGCCAGGCACTCTGCTCAGTGGGGAGTCGGGTTCTCCAACTCCCTCTGCGCTCTCTCCCTGCGTTCTTTCTCTTTCTCTCTCTCCTCTCAAATAAGTAAAATCTTTTTTTTAAAGATTTTATTTATTTATGTGACAGAGAGAGAGAAAGTGAGAGCAGGAACACAAGCAGGGGGAGTGGGAGAGGGAGAAGCAGGCTTCCCGCAGAGCAGGGAGCCCAATGCAGGGCTGATCCCAGGACCCTGGGATAAGGACCTGAGCCTAAGGCAGACGCCTAACGACTGAGCCACCCAGGCGCCCCTAAAATCTTTTTAAAAAAAGAATGTGGATACTCTACAGAATGATCAAGCAAAATGAGGTTGTCTGTGCTAAGGGGTATTTGTACTAATCACTCTATTGTGTCTCTGGTGTAAGAACATAAATCCAAAGTCACCTTCTGATAGAAAGCCATGGACAGTGTTGAAATTAAAGGCACAATTTAAGAGCAGTGATTGTGTTTGATGGATGATGAGCCTAAGAAATTAGAAGTCAGCGTCCCTTGCACACACTGCAACTGGCCCTATGCTAAATGCTATGCTTGCATTGCATCATTTCAGCCTCAGAAAAAAACCTCTGGGTAAACTACCATCCTATTCCTGTTTCCAGATGGGAGGAAAAAAAAAAAGACCTGATGCTAACAGAAGTCACCAACAAAGATCTATGTGTGTTTTCTCTCTGGGAAGCACCTGGAGAGTGCAGATTTTGTGTTATTTTTCTCTTTCTCCCTTCAGGGCTAGCACAGTCCTCAGCTCATACCATTAAATGATTGTGGAAGTTATGTAAATTTAGGTTTCTGAATTTGTTCTTCTCTCAGGTGAGCTGGGAGGAATATGCTTCAGCAAGAGTCCACATGGCTTACCTCACAGGGGACAGAGGGATCATGGATGAAGATGGTTACCTCTGGTGGACTGGTAGAGCTGATGATGTCCCAGATGTGTTGGGGTCAGAGATGGTAAAGGCTTGTGGTTACTGCTATTGAGCCTGGGGCTGTAGTGGTCTGGGGAGGGCTCTGGACTACCTCAGATACATAAGCATTATAGAAAGTTTAGAAAATGTGAACAAACAAAAATAAAAAAATAAGAGTCATTCACCATCTCATATTTTGGTGTATATTCTTCCAGTCTTCTTTCTTCATATACAGAAACACTTTTTTAGTAGAAGTGAGTTCAAGGAGAAATGTTCTAGCATAACTTGTCTTTTTCATTCAGCAATATAAAAGTTTTTCTGTGCAATAATGCATACTTATATAATACCACTTAAAATTTTTTAATTAAGTAAAACATACATTCAGTAAGTACACAAATCTTACATGAACAGCCCAATGAATGTTTACATGTTTATGCACCTGTATGAATATAAATGTAATCACATTTAGATTAGGACATAAGATATTCCCAGCACCCTAATAGGCTCCCTCATGTCCTCATGCCTCTGTGAAAACTGAACTCCTCCTTTTATGAACTTAGAAGTAAATTTCTGTACCTAAAAGCAGTTTCAGGAATTGGGAAAAGTCAATTAAATCCCAAGAGCAATAAATTCTGAGTGACAGATGACTGCAAGCAAATTCCATGGGCCATCGCAATTCAGAACTGGCCAACCACAAAAGTCACAGGAATGTTAAATATGACAAGCAATTTGAACATCCCACTCTCTAAGTCACAAACTTGCTTTCCTAGTGTTTTGACACAACTTAAAAAACTCAACTAAATTTTGCTCAGGAAGTCTCTCCTCTGAGCATTCCCTACTGGAGTTAACTCTGAATGAAGCACTTCCTTTCTTTACCTCTAACTGGTCTCAAGTTTTACTTTTAGCCTCTCTTTCCATCAGTAATATTATTCTGACTTCTGAAACCATAGATTAATTTTGCCCGCTCACTATAGAAATGGAGTCATGCGGTCTGTACTTTTGTGTCTGACTTCTTTCTCTCAAAATAATGTCTGTGAGATTTATCCATGTCATTGTCTGTATCTGTATCAATAGTTCATTCTTCTTCATTGCTATGTAGAATCCCATTGTATGAATACACCTAAAATTTACTTATCCACTCTACTTTTGGTGAGAGAATGGTATTGATTCCAATCTGGGATAATATGAATAAAGGTGCTTTGAATATTATTCTACATGTTGGTTGCTGAATATATGCAAAGATTTATGATTGATATAGATCTAGGAGGGGAGATGCTGAATCATAAGGTATGCATATTCTAAGTTTGATTAAGATATTACCACAGTTTTCTAATTCCCAATTTATACTCCTACCACAGTGGAAGCTGAATAAAAGTTCCATTTGCATAATTATGCTAAGCAAAATAAGTCAGTCAGAGAAAGACAAATATCAGATGATTTCAATCATATGTGGAATTTAAGAAACAAAACAAATGAGCATAAGGAAAGAGAGAGAGAGAGAGAGAGAGAGAGAGAGAGAGAGAGAGAGGCAATCCAAGAAAGAGACTTATAATATAGAGAACACACTGATGGTTGCCAGAGGGGAGGTGGGTGGGAGTTGGGTGAAACAGGTGATGGGGATTAAGAAGCACATTTGTTGTGATGAGCACTGGATGTTGTTTGGTTTGTTGAATCACTAAATCCTACACCTGAAACTAATATTATACTGTATGTTAACTGGAATTTAAAGAAAAACATTTTTTTTTAAAAGTTCTATTTGCTCCATACCCTCAACACTTGTGATTATGAATCTTTTAAACTTTAGTCATCCTGGTAAGTATGCAGTATTATTTCATAATAGTTTTCAGATAATTTTAAGGGACATGTAGTAGTTCATTCTGTCAAGATGATAAAGTTTTCTACTTTACTAATCCCTTATTGTTGGAGGTTTGTTTTTTTTTTAATTTTTTACTTTACAAAACACTTGGATGATCATCCTTTAACATAAAATTTTTGTGTGCCAATGTCAGAAATAAAAAAGGAGATATCGCTACAGAGCTTACACATATTAAAAAGATAGAGGTGCCTGGGTGGCTCAGTTGACTAAGTGTTGGCCTTAGCCAGTTTTGGCTCAGGTCATGATCTCAGGATCGCGGGATTGAGCCCCATGTTGGGCTCTGCACTCAGTGGGGAACCTGCTTGAGATTCTCTCTCTCCCTCTCCCTCTACCCCTCTACCGGTCTCTCACATTCTCTCTCTAAAATACATAAATAAATCTTAAAAAAAATAACAAGAAAATACTATGAACAGTTTTATTTCAACAAATTCAACAATGTAGAGGAAATGGAAAGATGTCTCAAAAATATAATTTACCACACAAAACAAAACAAAAATCTGAATGATTCAATATCTATTTTAATAAATGAAATAATTATTAACAACCTTACCAGAAAGAAAGCCCCAGACCCAAGTGGTTTTACTGGTAAATCCTATCAAACATTTATGGAAGAAATAACACAAAACTTACAAAAACCCTTTCAGACAGTAAAGGAGCAAGTAACATTGGATATTGTCAGGTTTTAAATCTTTGCCAATGTGAAAAGTGAAAAATCTTTCATGTTAATCTTATTTGTCCTTTGATTGCTAGTAAGATTGAAGTTTTTATGTTTACTGTCCTTTTCCCATTTTAAAATCTGAATGTTTATCTTTTTCTGACTCCTTTTTTTAAAGGTTTATTTATTTATTAGAGAGAGAGAGCAAAAGAGAGAGTGCATGAGATGGGGGAAGGGGAGGAAGTGGAGAAGGCAGAGGAAGAGACAGAATCTCAAGCAGATTCCCTGCTGCATGTGGAGTCTGACACTGACACAGGGCTCAATTCAACAACTATGAGATCATGACCTGAGCCAAAATTAAATCAAGAGCTAGACACCTAGCTGACTGAGACTGAGCATAGGGTGGTGTGCTGATGATGAAATTAAAAGTCCTCAATTTGCAGTCCTTCCACCTACATGCTATGGCCTATAATACCTGCTTGCCATTACAGCACTTTTGAGTTAAGGTATTATCACAAAGATCAAAACTGTGGGAGGAATGGATCACATATCCAGTCTTTCCTCTATACTAGAAATCACTTACTAGATTTTCAGTAGTGCCCTGAGGCACAAGGAGACAGGATAGTTTGGTTTTGATGGAAAAACGAGATAGGTCATGAAAAACCAGAATATAAAAACCATAAAACTCCACAGTACAGGGTCCCCTGGGTGGCTGAGTCGTTAAGCATCTGCCTTTGGCTCAGGTCATGATCCCAGGATCCTGGGATCGAGCCCCATATCAGGTTCCCTGCTCAGCGGGAAGCCTGCTTCTCCCTCTCCCGCTACCCCTGCTTGTGTTCCCTCTCTCACTGTGTCTCTCTCTGTCATATAAATAAATAAAATCTTAAAAAAAAACAAAACTCCACAGTACAGAAGGAGGCCCTATTCACTAGATAAGTGGAGATAATGAAGCAAAACAAGCACTTTTGGCAAAATATTTCATTACAGACCAGGGCCTTCAGCATATTGCTTTGGGGCATAGTCTGTTAAGGGAACCAGAAAAGTAATAAGACAAAAAAATGCGTAGTATCATAATTCCTCTCAGAGAGACTGAGAGTGTGTGGCTGGAAGTAATTTGGTATACTATGTAATAATCCCATAAAAGACACATGAGTGAAAGGAGGTGGTTGCTAACCACCCACCTTAGGAAAGTAGATCAGACCAACTGCAGAGCTTTCCTTCTGACTGAGAGAGGCATGCAAGTTTGGGGGCAGAGCTGCTTTGCTTGGAACTCTGGGGATGAGGCTGCACAGTCACCTATATCTTTCTTTTTCATCCTTCCCCCATGCAGCAAACAGCCGTTCCTCCAAACAGATATTGAACAAGCATATAAAGAATATTGGTTAAATACTGGTTATAAAGAATATTAGGCTACCAGAGGGGCTGCACATCTCATTCTCACCCTGCCTGCAGGGAGGTGGAGAGAAGAGAAGTGGAGAGACACCACGGTTTTCATGGTACTCACTTGAATCCTCAAGCTCTCCAGCTTTCTCCCTCCTCCCTTCCTTACAAAACAAAGAGAAAAAGCAGGGTGAAAGTCAGAGGATGTATTTGGTTTAAAAAACAAACACCAAAACTTCTTTCCTTTGCCTATAATGTAAAGATGATAGAGCTCCAACATCTCTTATCCAGCATTCCAAAATCTGAGAAGCTCTGAAAAATAAAAGTGCTTTTCATATCTCATTTGGCTGCATAACCTAATCTATCAGGAAGTGAAACTCCCTATAGTATTTATTTATCCTAATCAGTAGGAATATTCATATATTTCAATGCAGAAATATTTATTAGTAGGATTTCAAGATGCAGCTCCATGTCCTGCTAGGAGAGTAGCATAGATCTATATACCGTATCACTTTATAAAAACTGAAAAACAATGAATTCTAAAACACGTTAGCCATATGGGTTTCAGGTAAGAAATAATATTCAAAGATATTTCATAAGCTGCAAATGAGAAAATGTTCACAAAGCTCTCAAAACAGTGCCTGACATCCAAAAAACAGGAATTCCATTTACTTCTGTCCATGTTTTCTTGTGTGAATAAGCAGCCCTTCTTGAGAAATTAGCTCCAGGCTGGTTAATGGGGGTCAGATATTACAAATGAGGAACTGAGTGAAAATATTTGCAACTTAGATAGAGGAAGAAAAGATGGAGGAGTAGGGGACCCTATTCCAACTGATCCCCAGAATTGAGCTGGATATCTACCATACCACTCTGAGCACCCACGAAATCAGCCTGAGATGTAAGAAGATCTGGATCTCTACAAACAATATCCTGGGCAGTTGGTTTCGAGGTACAAAGCGGAGAGCGTGATTCTATGGGCAGATATCAGGATAAACAGCAGCGGGAGGGAGCCTGGCCGTGGGGATCCTACACCGCCGGTGAGCGACAGCCTCACGCGCTGGGGATGGGGCACAGACTCGCAGACCGGTAGCACCTGAAAAAGGACTTTAGGGCAGCCCCCAGGGCAGAAACCCGGAGCAGCAGGGTTGCACGGGTGAACTGGGGGCAGCTGGTGGTTTTAGAAGCACAAAGGGCAGAGACGTGCCCCAACCTGGAGGCAGGACTGGGAGCACTGCAGAAGGGCGCACAACCCAGGACGCTGCAGTTTATTGCAGCACGGACAGAAACGGAGACAGTGTGGCCTGGAGAGCTCACTGAAGAACAGACTGCGATCTCTCTGCTCTGAGGCAGAGGGTTGGAAACGGTCTCTTCTGCTTTGATTCACTGAAGAGACATGGAAAGCCTCCAGGGAAAGCCACCAGAGAACAAAAGCCCCCAAAAAACTGGTTCCCACTGAGTCCATCCCCCACCACAGGGGGGCAGGGCAACTCTGCCCAAACAGGGTTGACTAAGTAACAGCTCTCAGGCCCCTCTCCCAGAAGACAGGCTGGGAAAACAAGAGGCCAGCAACCCTAAGGTCCCAAGAAAACAGGTGCATCTTGCTTGGGTTCTGGTCAATAATTTGGACCTATACATTCCCTCAAACACCCATCAACAGAATGACTAAGAGGAGGAGCCCCCAAAATAGAAAAGACTCAGAGATTATGACTTATGCTGCAGATTTACAAATGCATGCAGATATAACCAAGATGTGGGAGATAGAATTCAGGCTACTGATTGTGAAGACAATAGCTAGAATGGAGAAATCAATTAATGGCAACACAGAGTCTCTAAGGGCAGAAATGAAAGCTGAATTGGCAGAACGTAAAAATGCTATCACTGAGATCCAATCCAATCTAGATAATCTAACAGCTAGGGTAACTGAGGCAGAAGAACGAATAAGCGTCCTGGAAGACAATATAATAGATAAAAAGGGAAAAGAGGAGGCCAGGGAAAAACAACTCAGAATCCATGAAAATGGAATCAGAGAAATAAATGACACCATGAAGAGTTCCAATGTCAGATAATTGGAATCCCAGAGGGAGTGGAGAGAGAGAGAGAGAGAGGACTAGAAGATATATTTGAGCAAATCGTAGCTGAGAACTTCCCTAATCTGGGGAATGAAACAAATATTCGCATCCTACAGGCAGAGAGGACCCCTCCCAAGATCAAGGAAAACAAGCCAACAGCCCAGGATGTAATAGTAAAACTCGCAAATCTTAGAACCAAGGAAACCATCTTAAGGGCAGTTAGGGGGAGGAGATTCCTTAGGTACAGAGGGAGGAACATCAGAATAACGTCAGACCTATCCACAGAGACCTGGCAAGCCAGAAAGGCCTGGCAAGACATATTCAGGGTACTAAATGAGAAGAACATGCAGCCAAGAATACTTTATCTGGCAAGGCTGTCATTTAGAATGGATGGACAGATGCAGAGCTTCCACGACCAACAGAAACTGAAAGAATATGTGACCACTAAGCCCGATCTGCAAGAAATATTAAGGGGGGTTCTATAAAAGGAGAAAGACCCCAAGAGTGATATACAACAGAGATTGACAGGGACAGTCTATAAAAACAACGTCTTCACAGGCAACATGATGACAATTAATTCATATCTTTCAATAATCACTCTCAACGTGAATGGCCTAAATGCTCCCTTAAAACGGCACAGGGTTGCAGATTGGATAAAAAGACAGGACCCATCCATATGCTGCCTACAAGAGACT
>NW_027397573.1:0-22685 GCF_003265705.2 Callorhinus ursinus
TTTGTTCTTCCAATCCATGAGCATGGAACGTTTTTCCATTTCTTTGTGTCTTCCTCAATTCCTTTCATGAGTATTTTATAGTTCTCTGTGTACAGATCCTTTGCCTCTTTGGTTAAATTTATTCCTAGGTATCTTATGGTTTTGGGTGCAATTGTAAATGGGATCGACTCCTTGATTTATCTCTCTTCTGTCTTGTTGTTGGTGTTAAGGATGCCACTGATTTCTGTGCATTGATTTTATAGCCCGCTACTCTCCTGAATTCTTGTATGAGTTCTAGCAGTTTTGGGGTGGAGTCTTTTGGGTTTTCCACATACAGTATCATATCATCTGCAAAGAGTGAGAGTTTGACTTCCTCTTTGCTAATTTGGATGCCTTTGATTTCTTTTTGTTGTCTGATTGCTCTGCCTAGGACTTCTAATACTATGTTGAATAGCAGTGGTGAGAGTGGACATCCCTGCCGCGTTCCTGACCTTAGGGGAAAAGCTCTCAGCTTTTCCCCATTGAGAATGATATTCACTGTAGCTTTTTCATAGATGGCTTTTATGATATTGAGGTATGTACCCTCTATCCCTATTCTCTGAAGAGTTTTGATCAAGAAAGTTTGCTGTACTTTGTCAAATGCTTTTTTAGCATCTATTGAGAGGATCATATGATTCTTATTCTTTCTTTTGTTAATGTATTGTATCACATTGATTGATTTGCGGATGTTGAACCAGCCTTGCAGCCCAGGGATAAATCCCATTTGTCATAGTGAATAATCCTTTTAATGTACTGTTGGATCCTATTGGCTAGTATTTTGGTGAGAATTTTTGCATCCGTGTTCATCAAGGATATTGGTCTGTAATTCTCCTTTTTGATGGGGTCTTTGTCTGGTTTTGGGATCAAGGTAATGGTGGCCTCATAAAATGAGTTTGGAAGTTTTCCTTCCATTTCTAGTTTTTGGAACAGTTTCAGGAGAATTGCTATTAATTCTTCTTAAATGTCTGATAGAAATCCCCTGGGAAGCCATCTGGCCCTGGGCTTTTGTTTCTTGGGAGATTTTTGATGACTGCTTCAATTTCCTTAGTGGTTATAGGTCTGTTCAGGTTTTCTATTTCTTCCTGGTTCAATTTTGGTAGTTGATACATCTCTAGGAATGCACCCATTTCTTCCAGGTTATCTAGTTTGCTGGCATAGAGTTGCTCCTAATATGTTCTCATAATTGTTTGTATTTCTTTGGTGTTTGTTGTGATCTCTCCTCTTTCATTCATGATTTTGTTGATTTGGGTCATTTCTCTTTTCTTTTTGATAAGTCTGGCCAGGGGTTTATCAATCTTGTTAATTCTTTCAAAGAACCAGCTCCTAGTTTCATTGATCTGTTCTACTGTTCTTTTGGTTTCTAGTTCATTGATTTCTGCTCTGATCTTTATGATTTCTCTTCTCCTGCTGGGTTTAGGCTTTATTCGCTGTTCTTTCTTTAGCTCCTTAAGGTGTAGGGTTAGGTTATGTATTTGAGACCTTTCTTGTTTCTTGAGAAAGGCTTGTATTGCTATATATATTCCTCTCAGGACTGCCTTTGCTGTATCCCAAAGATTTTGAACAGTTGTGTTTTCATTTTCATTGGTTTCCATGAATTTTTTTAATTCTTCTTTAATTTCCTGGTTGACCCATTCATTCTTTAGTAGGATGCTCTTTAGCCTCCATGTATTGGAATTCTTTCCGACTTTCCTCTTGTGATTGAGTTCTAGTTTCAAAGCATTGTGGTCTGAAAATATGCAGGGAATAATCCCAATCTTTTGCTATTGGTTGAGACCTGTTTTGTGACCTAGGATGTGATCAATTCTGGAGAATGTTCCATGGGCATTAGAGAAGAATGTGTATTCCGTTGCTTTGGGACAGAATGTTCTGAATATGTCTGTGAAGTCCATTTGGTCCAGTGTGTCATTTAAAGTCTTTATTTCCCTATTGATCTTTTGCTTAGGTGATCTGTCCATTTCAGTCAGGGGGGTGTTAAAGTCCCCCACTATTATTGTATTGTTGTCAATGTGTTTCTTCGCTTTTGTTATTAATTGCCTTTTATAATTGGCTGCTCCCATGTTGGAGCATAGATATGTACAATTGTTAGGTCTTCTTGTTGGATAGACCCTTTAAGTAGTATATAGTGTCCTTCCTCATCTCTTATTACAGTCTTTGTTTCAAAATCTAATTTGTCTGATATAAGGATTGCCACCCTAGCTTTCTTTTGGTGTCCATTAGCATGGTAAATTGTTTTCCACCCCCTCACTTTCAGTGTGGGTGTCTTTGGGTCTAAAATGGGTCTCTTGCAGACAGCATATTGATGGGTCTTGTTTTTTAATCCAATCTGATAGCCTGTGTCTTTTGATTGGGGCATTTAGCCCATTTACACTCAGGGTAACTATTGAGAGATATGAATTTAGTGCCATTGTATTGTCTGGAAGGTGACTGTTACTGTATATTGTCTGTGTTCCTTTCTGATCTATGCTGCTTTTAGGCTCTCTCTTTGCTTAGAGGACCCCTTTCAATATTTCTTGTAGGACTGGGTTTGTGTTTTTAAATTCCTTTAGTTTTTGTTTTTCCTGGAAGCTTTTTATCTCTCCTTCAATTTTCAATGAAAGCCTAGCTGGATATAGTATTCTTGGCTGCATATTTTTCTCGTTTAGTGCTCTGAAGATATCTTGCCAGTCCTTTCTGGCTTGCCAGGTCTCTGTGGATAGGTTTGTTCCCAATCTAATGTTTCTACCATTATAGGTTACATATCTCTTCTCCCGAGCTGCTTTCAGGATTTTCTCTTTGTCTCTGAGACTCGTAAGTTTTACTATTAGATGTCGGGGTGTTGACCTATTATTATTGATTTTGAGAGGGGTTCTCTGTGCCTCCTGGATTTTGATGCCTGTTTCCTTCCTCACATTAGGGAAGTTCTCTGCTATTATTTGCTCCAATATACCTTCTGCCCGTCTCTCTCTTTCTTCTTCTTCTGGGATCCCAATTATTCTAATGTTGTTTCATCTTATCGTATCACTTATCTCTCAAATTCTGCCCTCGTGATCCTGTAGTTGTTTCTCTCTCTTTTTCTCAGCCTCTTTGTTTTCATCATTTGGTCTTCTATATCACTGATTCTCTCTTCTGTCTCATTTATCCTAGCACTTAGTGCCCCCATTTTTGATTGCACCTCATTAATATCCTTTTTGATTTCTACTTGGTTAGATTTTAGTTCTTTTATTTCTCCAGAAAGGGTTTCTCTATTAACTTCCATGCTTTTTTTCAAGCCCAGCTAGTATCTTTAAAGTCATGATTCTGAACTCTAGGTCTGACATCGTACTAATGTCCATATTGAGTAGGTCCCTGGCTGACGGTACTATCCCTTGTTCTTTTTGCTGATGTGATTTTTTTCGTCTTGTCATTTTGTCCAGTGGAGAAAAGATGAATGAGAGAACAAAATGCTAACAGGTTAACAACATCCCCAGCAAATATACTGTATACAAATCAGAAAAGACCTGAAACCAGGGGAAAAGCAAGGGAAAGAAAGAAAAAACAAAAAGAAAAGGATAATAACAAAATCAGAACAATACAAAAAAAAACAGAATATGATCAAATATGATGAGGCTAGTGCATAGATCAGTGCCACACACTAGTTTTTGGGTGTATTTTGGTCTGTTAGAAAAAAGTGCCTCCTAAAGTTTTAAATGAAGAAAGACTTATATGTGTACAAAATAAGGGTTGATACAATGAAGGGATGGAAGATGACTGTAAGGATGAAACTTATAAAAGATTTTATAAAAGGATTTGATAAGAAGTTGTTTGAAAAAAGAAAGATTAAAAAAGAAAAAAAGGAAAAAAAGGGAGAGAATGTGATCAGGCAGGAGACTAGAACAAAGCCATACACTAGTGATTTAGGGTATATTTTGATCTGTTAGAAGAAACTGTATCTCAAAATTTTAAAGAGAGAACAACATATATATATTTATGCCAAAAATAAGGGTAGCTACTCTGAAGGGATAAAATATGACTCTAAAAATGAATAATAAAAAATGTTTTTTTAAAAAGGGATTGATAAGATGTTGGTTGAAAAAGGGAAAAAGAAATATTCAAAAAAAAACAGTTAAAAAAATTAACTTTGAAAAACTAATGAATCATGGTAAAAAAAATAGCCATGAGTTCTATGTGCAGTATTCCCCTAGTGCTGGAGTTCTCCCATTCTCCTTGATCGGTAAACTTGGTTTTGGCTTGCTGGCTGTTTGTGCTGATCTTCTGGGGGAGGGGCCTTTTGCCGCGGTTCCCAAATGTCTTTGCCGGAGGCGGAATTGCCCCACCCTTGTCGGTCCGGGCTAAGCAAGCTGCTCAGGTTTGCTCTTAGGAAGTTTTGTTCCCTGCAAGCTCTGGTACAGCTTTGGAGGACCAGGGTGAAAATGGTGGCTTCCCAATCTCCGCTCAGAGGAGCTGAGAATTTAGGGCCCCGCTCCTCAATGCGCCCCCAGAGAAAAGCAGTCAGTCACTCCCGTCTCCCTGGTCTCCGGCCACACTCCGTGCTCCCCCTGCCTGTGACAGAGCATTTCTATCTCTGGCACCCGACTCAGTGTGGAGTCTCCAAACCCAGCAGATCCCTGTGGTGCATTCCTGTGCCGCTCCTCCTGGGGGAGGGAGGGGAGTCTCCCCGCCTCTTCCGCTTGTTGGGTCCCTGGTGGAGTAGCAGTGGCCTGACTGGGTCGCAGATCACAGTTTATGGCAACCCCAAGCTGAGAGCCTGCGCCTCGGCTCCGTCTCTGCAGCCAGCTTCCCCACTCTAATATCTGGGAGCTCTGCCACACTCAGGCACCCCCGGTCTTTCTGTGACCCCGAGGGTCCTGAGACCACACTGTCCCGCGAGGGTTCCACCCCCCGCTTAGCCACTGGAGCAACGTCCCTCAGCGGAGCCAGCTTCTAAAAGTTCCGATTTTATGCTTCATGGCTCTATCACTTGCCAGAAGCGGTGGAGGCCCCCTCCCCGCCATCTATCCTCCGGAATATCACCTTGGATTCACTTCTCTGCACATCCTACCTTCCAGAAAGTGGTCGCTTCTCTGTTCAGAGAGTTGTTGCTACTCTCTTCTTCGGTCTCCTGTTGAGTTCGTAAGTGTTCAGAATGGTTTGATCCCTATTCAGCTGAATTCCTGAGACCAGACGAAATCCAGGTCTCCTACTCCTCCACCATCTTGCTCCGCCCCATATGAGGAATTCTTAATCTCAGGAAACAAACTGAGGGTTGCTGGAGTGGGAGTGGGGTGGGAGGCATGGGGTGTGGTGGCTGGGTGATAGACATTGGGGAGGGTATGTGCTATGTTGAGCGCTGTTAATTGTGTAAGAGTGTTGAAATACAGATCTGTACCTCTGAAACAAATAATGCAATATATGTTACGGAAAAAAAAAGAAGCAGAAGCTAGCAGGAGGGGAAGAATGAAGAGGGGGAAATCGGAGGGGGAGACAAACCATGAGAGACAATGGACTGTGAAAAACAAACCGAGGGTTCTAGAGGGGAGGGCGTGGGAGGATGGGTTAGCCTGGTGATGGGTATTAAAGTCGGCACTTTCTGCATGGAGCACTGGGTGTTATGCACAAACAATGAATCATAGAACACTACATCAAAAAAAAATATGTTTGGAAGTTCTGTTATGTAGTGATGCAGATCTAAATTCTTGTCTGTGTCTATATATAAAATCAGTTACTCAGGAGCTAGTTATAGACACAGGAGGAGGAATGAAGAGTAAGTCTATTTTATTTCTGTAGTGAGGAAAGTAAACATAGAATTAAGAAATGGGATAATCAGTAGATGAGAAAAATAGCAGACAGTGTTATCAATAAAAACAGATTTCAGATGAACTACCCATAGACATATAAGTCTGGCAAATAACTTCTTTCTTATTGAGTAATGGGAGATGATGTCAAATGCCTGGTAAGAAAGCAACAACCTGGGACTCTTATTTGTCACTTACAGAGTGACTCAGAGTGAGGGTCTTATGGCCAATGTGGGAGAGAAATCAGGGACTAGACACACAGCCATTGGGACTGATTGAGTAACATTACCCAGGACTCTGTGTCATAGTGCCTTGAAGGAAAGAAGCTTTTGATTCTGTGATAATGTTGATGGGGAAGGTGTAAGTGTGGGACGGGGCACTCAGCAACAAGAGGATTCATAGCAGTTGGGGCAGCAGCAGGTGGCACAGGAACAAGTGATCTGGTGGAAGCTGGGGCAGCAACAGCTGGGTACCCAGCAGCTAGGGTGGCAGAAACCGGACATACTGCATCTAGGGTGGTAACAGCTGGGGCAGCAGCAGGTCTCCTGGCAGACACCGTGGTCAGAGCCCTGGTTAGAGCAGATGGAGCCACAACAGGAGGTGACCATGGTGTCAGAGGGTGGGGTTTCTGGGTGGGTGTCCAGGAGAGTGAGATTCTCGAGTAGAGGTCTTCTCCCAAATTCTGCTGAGGAACTGTCATTATCATGTTCAAGATTCTTCTCTTGCTATTGTTTGTCATGTTTATTTTTAAAAAGATTTTATTTATTTATTTGACAGAGAGAGACAGCGAGAGAGGGAACACAAGCAAGAGGAATGGGAGAGGGAGAAGCAGGCTTCCCCCTGAGCAGGGAGCCTGATGTGGGGCTCGATCCCAGGACCCCGGGATCATGACCTGAGCCAAAGGCAGCGCTTAATCAACTGAACCACCCAGGTGCCTCTTGTTTGTCATGTTTAAAGAGAACTTATCAGACATTGTGATTGTGGCATGATTCTGATACAGAGTTCACCTTCACATTTAAAATGGGTGCTTACACAATTTTCTTTCTTTTTTCTTTTTAAATATTTTATTTATTCAAGAAAGAGAGTGAGAGAGAGAGAGAGAACCAGCAGGGGAGAAGAGGGAGAGGGAGAGATAATCTCCAGCAGACTCGATGGTGAGCGCAGAGCCCAATGCAGGGCTCAATCCTAGGACCCAGAGATCATAACCTGAGTCAAAACCAAGAGTCATACACTCAATCAACTGAGCCACCCAGATGCCCCTGCTTACATAATTTCCATGTAATGGTTTCTTTATCCCTAAAAGCATAATTTGCCATTCTTTTCTCTTTCAGCATCATCTCATTTGTTTGTCATACTTTTCATATGTCATTTGATATTCTGAACATAGTTGGAGTCCCTTCCAACTATTTAACCTCTTGTATCCAAAAGAGACACAGAGCCACATTTCCTCCTACCAAGACAACACGTAATATAGACAAAAGCATGAATATGCTATTGCACAAAAAATCAGACCTCAGTCCACTATAGCACTATGGCTGGTGGTAAAATCAGCACAGCACACTTATAACTTAATGAAGAAGCTAAGAAATGTAACTGGCTTTAAGGCATGCAACTTCAAATTTACTTCGTTCAAAATTGAATTGGTCATTCTGTCACTTTTCCAAACCAACACCCCAATTATCCAGTCCTATTACAAATTACTGTTAGTCCAAGTTTTCAAGCTAACAAACTTAACAGTTCTCCTTTATTCAAATGATTGTGTATTGATTCTCACTCTGTGCTAGAGCCATTATCAGGATGCAGAACAAGAAGCAAATAATATCCACCCTATCCTTTGCCACTTGATTCCATTCTGACTCAATGAACAGCAGCAGATTATTTGATAGAATGAATTGGTAAAACCATTGTCCATATGCTGGGTCGGTAAATGGGATTTATCCACCTTTGTAGTAGCCCAGATCAGGACACTTCAGCAACAGAGCACCAGAAATACTAGCCACAGTTAAGTCAGAGGAAATGAAGCTATATCAGGAGCCACATTGTTGTTACTGAAAGGAAAAGGCTCTTTCTTTCAAAAGCTTACAAATGTAGAAATTACTAAGTATCCAAAATATTATGCTTTGCTCCATTGACACACAGGATGGAGTAATTGTCCCTTTTGTTCCTGCATGAATACATTTGTATGTTTATTTTTATTTTTTTTATTGAAGTATGATTAACATACAGTGTTATATTAGTTTCAAGTGTACAATATAATGATTCAACAATTCTATACATTATTCAGTGCTAATCATGGTAAATGTACTATAATCCACTTCATCTATTTCACCTGCCCCCCATCCACCTCCCCTCTGGTAACCACCAGTTTCTTCTCTGTATTTAAGAGTATGTTTTTTTTTTCATTTGTCTCTTTTTTTCTTTGTTCATTTGTTTTGTTTCTTTTATTCCACATATCAGTGAAATCATATAGTATTTGTCTTTCTCTTACTTACCTCCCTTAGCATTATACCTTCTAGGTCCATTCATGTTGTTGCAAATGGCAAGACCTTGTTCTTTTTATGAGTAATATTCCATTTTATACACACACACACACACACACACCATAACTTCCTTACCCATTCATCTATTGATGGATACTTGGGATGCCTCCATATCTTGGTTATTGTAAATAATGTTGTGATAAACGTGGGGGTACATCTACTTTTTCAAATTATTATTTTCATTTTCATTGGGTAAATAACTGTAGTAGAATTACTAGATTACATGGTAATTCTATTTTTAATTTTTTGAGGAACCTCCAGACTATTTTTCACAGTGGCTGCGCCAGTTTGCATTCCCACCAAAGGTGCATGAGAGTTCCTTTTTCTCCACAGTCTCACTATCACTGTTATTTATTGTCTTTTTGATTCTAGCCATTCTGACAGGTGTGAGGTGATATCTCATTGTGCTTTTGATTTCCATTTTCCTAATGATTAGTGATGTTGAGCATCTTTTCATGTATCTGTTGGCCTTTTGTGTGTCTTCTTGGAAAAATATTTATTGGCATTTGTTTTTTTAAACTGCAATTCAAAGCAAAATATTTTAGTTGTCAGATTTCTTTGAAACTTTTCTCTTTACCATTGAATGTAAATATTCTATCCCTAGAGCAGGTTTGTTATCAGCTCTGTTAATAGATTTGGAGCTCAGCACGGAAAAGACTAAGTCAGTTATACTCAAATCAGTACCCTGTTGCAGAAAACAAGATACCTAATGAAGTTGCTTGCTATTAATAGATTTATTGGTTATTGAATTTTGTGATACATATGAACACCTTGTGAAAATATGGCTTTAGTTACAAATGTGTTAAAATATGTTTTGAATACAGCATCCTTTCCTGATTAAAACTCTTCAGAGTGTAGGGATAGAGGGAACATTCCTCAAGTTCATAAAAACCATCTATGGAAAGCCCACAGCGAATATAATTCTCAATGGGGAAAGGCTGAGAAGCTTTCCCTTAAGATCAGGAACAAGACAAGGATGCCCACTCTTGCCATTATTGTTCAACGTAGTACTAGAAGTCCTAGCAACAGCAGTCAGACAACAAAAAGAAATAAAAGGTATTCAAATTGGCAAAGAGAAGTCAAACTCTGTCTTTTCGCAGATGACATGATACTTTATGTAGAAAACCGAAAAGACTCCACCCCCAAATTACTAGAACCCATGTGGCAGGATACAAAATCAATGCACAGAAATCAGTTGCTTTCCTATACACTAACGATGCAACTGTAGAAAGAGAAATTAGGGAATTGATTCCATTCACAATGGCATCAAAAAACATAAAATACCTTGGAATAAGCCTAACCAAAGAGGTGAAGAAACTACATATACTCTAGAAACTACAGAATGCTTATGAAAGAAATTGAAGAAGACACAAAAAGATGGAAAAACATTCCATGCTCATGGATTGGAAGAATAAACATTGTTAAAATGTCTATGCTGCCCAGAGCAATCTATACTTTCAATGCCATCCCGATCAAAGTACCAATGGCATTTTTCACAGTGTAGGAACAAACAATCCTAAAATTTATATGGAACCAGAAAAGACCCTAAATCGTCAAGGAAATGTTGAAAAAGAAAAACAAAGCTGGGGACATCACTTTGCCCGATTTCAAGCTATATTACAAAGTTATGTTCACCAAGACAGCATGGCACTGGCACAAAAGCAGACACATATATCAATGGAACAGAATAGAGAGCCCAGATATGGACCCTCAACTCTTTCATCAAATAATCTTCCACAAAGCAGGAAAAAATATCCATTGGAAAAAAGACAGTCTCTTCAATCAATGGTGCTGGGAAAATTGGACAGTTATATACAGAAGAATGAAACTTGACCATTCTCTTACACCATACACAAAGATAAACTCTAAATGGGTGAAAGACCTCAATGTGAGACAGAAATCCATAAAAATCCTAGAGGAGAACATAGGCAGTAACCTCTTTGACATCGGCCACAGCAACTTCTTTCAAGACACGTCTCTAAAGGCAAGAGAAACAAAAGTGAAAATGAACTTTTGGGACTTCATCAAGGTAAAAAGCTTCTGCACAGCAAAGGAAACAGTCAACAAAACAAAGAGACAAACCATGGAATGGGAGAAGATATTTGCAAATGACACTACAGATAAAGGGCTGGTATCCAAGATCTATAAAGAACTTCTCAAACTCAACACCCAAAAAGCAAATAATCAAGTCAAAAAATGGGCAGAAGACATAAACAGACACTTCTTCAAAGAAGACATACAAATGGCTAACAGACACATGAAAAAAAATGTTCAACATCATTAGCCATCAGGCAAATTCAAATCAAAACCACATTGAGATACCACCTTACACCAGTTAGAATGGCAAAAATTGACAGGGCAAGAAACAACAAATGTTGGAGAGGTTGTGGGGAAATGAGAACCCTCTTACACTATTGGTGGGAATGCAAGTTGGTACAGCCACTTTGGAAAACAGTGTGGAGGTTCCTAAAAAAAGTTAAAAATAGAGCTACCCTACAACCCAGCAATTGCACTACTGGGTATTTACCCCAGGGATACAGATGTAGTAAAAAGAAGGGCCACATGCACCCCAATGTTCATAGCAGCAATGTCCACAACAGCCAAACTGTGGAAAGAGCCAAGATGCCCTTCAATAGATGAATGGATAAAGAAGATGTGGTCCATATATACAATGGAATATTACCCAGCCATCAGAAAGGATGAGTACCCAACATTTGCATCAACATGGATGGAATTGGAGGAGATTATGCTAAGTGAAATAAGTCAAACAGAGAAAGACAATTATCATATGTTTTCACTTATATGTGGAACATGAGGAATAGTATGGAGGACATTAGAAGAAAGGGAAAAATGAAGGGGTGGAAATCAGAAGGGGAGACGAACCATGAAAGACTATGGACTCTGGGAAACAAACTGAGGGTTTTAGAGGGCAGGGGGGTGGGGGGATGGGATAGCCCAGTGATGATTATTAAGGAAGGCATGTTTGCATGGAGTCCTGGGTGTTATACGAAAACAATCATGGAGCACTACATCAAAAAATAATGATGTACTCTATGGTGCCTAACATATAATAAAAAAAGAAAAAAAGAAAAAGAAAATTAAAAAAATATGTTTCGAATTCGTCACTTTTGTTTCATTTACCATCAGAAGTATATTCTAAAATAGGTAGTCCCAAAGAAAAAAAGTAGGTGGCGACAATGGTTCTGACTTTTCCAAATTAACTTGAATTGTCAGGTAACCAGAGGATGTATTCTATCTTGAAAATGATGACTCATAGTTAAATTATGCTATTATTGTCCATTGCCTCTTCCATCTGGAAATAAGTTCCTAAGAGTTATCTATTAACTAGGGGAATAATCCTGTTATTTACATTCAGAAGTTCATAATCTTTAAGGAACCCTTCCTCCTTGGGCAATTTTCCATGGATCTAGAAGAAAAATCATAAATAACACCAGGAAAATTCTGATCATTGGTTCCATATTTCAGAACAATGTATGAAAGGCCTAATAAAGAAGATGATTTCAGATCTTAAAAATTTGACTCTCCACAGAAACCCAACTCCTTACACCTGAGACCATGAGCCACTCTTGCTTTTCTACTTGCTACCAACCTATGTGCTCAGGACCACCTGCTGCCAGACCACCAGCTGTGGGACCAGTGGCTGTGGAAGAACCTGCTACAGGTCCAGCTACTGCCAGCCTCACTGCCCCCCAACATGCAATCAAACCACCTGCTGCAGGTCCACCTGCTCCCAGCCCAGCTGCTATGAGTCCAGTGTCTATGGACAAATGTACTGTGAGTCCAACTCTTGCCAGCCAGCTTGCTAGGCACCTGTGTACTATAGGAGAACCCTACCTGCTGTTGCCTGCCTGGATGCCTAGCCCAGGACTATGGATCCAGCGGCTGCCATCCTTGCTGCCTCCCACCTGCTACAACACTGCCTGCTGTAGGACCACCTGCTGCCATCTTTGCTATGTGTCCAGCTGCTGCCAGCGTTCCTACTGCTGCTCGCCTCACCAAGAACCACCATCTGCACAAAGCACTGATTTGCCATTTGGGAAACAAAGACACTGCCTAACATTATTGAAAGCCAGCACGCAATCGCCAACATTTCTGCCACTCATCTGCCTGTTTACAAGCTTGTGAGTAAGCTTCATGAAGTGTGGACCATTTATCCCTTCTTCCTTCATCTTATGAATTATTTTTCTCTTCTTTCTTCTTCTTATGGATTACGTGTCACCTTCATGCATCCTGATTTGGAGTCATGATCTTTACCTTGACACCACAGTCAAGATCTTCAGCTTCTCCCTATCAGTAACTTAGAGAAACAAATCCTCATGCCTCGGGCACAGGTGTCTGCCACGACCAAAAGTCTGGGCATCATGTTTCTTTTGTGCGTGTCCTCGCAGTGCTTGTATCCTGTTTTCTCCCTTGCATGATCCCTTGGAAGTCTTCCCTCCAGGGCAGGGGGATCCCACCTCTATTTCTTAATAAACCCTGTACCATTCTGCATCCCGTATGGTATTTGTGTCCTTGTACGGCATTTGGAACATAACGATGTATATACACAGGTCGCATACCACATGCATTATCCATTTGGAGCCTCACACACTCCCCCACCAATTCACAGCTCCATTTGCAGATGAGGATATCTTGGGACGTCATGTCATAGAGCTGACAGGGACACACTTGGATGCCAGGCTGTGTCCCCTGCCCTTACTGAAGGGCACTCCCATTCCCATCTGCAGGTGAGTTAGGCCCCGCCCTGGGCCTGAGTACCAGCAGGATGTTTGTTTGAGTGTCTTTGTGGACTGCAGAAGTCTCGTTCTCCTGTAGGTGCTGGTGATATGTGGGACAAAGTGGCAGACATCCGTATCCTACCACTCAGTGACCCGCAGCCTCATGGGAGGGCTGCAGGCCCTGCCCTTTAGAGCTCTTGGGAACACAGGGACCCTTTCGTGGCCTTGGGCACCATCCAGCCCATCATGCACTCCTCCGCCTCAGAGATAGGTGAGCCTGCGGTGGCCTCATGACCGAGGGCCCTGCCTGCACATGCACATCCTGTGGAGCCATGGAAGTCCCCTTCGGGTTGGGCCTCCTGGTCCTCAGGACCCATTGGCAGAGTACAGAGGTATCAGGCAGTTTTCTGCCAAACACATCAGGTTCCCCAACTGGAAGGTGATTTGACATTGTGATCAACATGTTCCCAAGAAAAGTAAGGATGGGCGATGTCAGGGACTGAGAGCCCATGCAGTGGGCATGTAGGATGACTTGGAGTAATCCATGGCTCTGAACAATCTAAGGGAACCAAACAACCTCCAGCATTTGGGGAAGTAACTATGAAGCATTCCAGGGAAATAAAAATGCATGTTCCATGGTTGGGGGAGGTGAGATGAATGTAATGAAGAAGAAAGAGAAAAGAGCATGGGCATTCATAGGATTCATGATAGACACAAGGCTGGTGTGCTCAGGGATGTGAGGCTTGATTTAGACTCTGAGAAGAAGAGTCAACTTAGGCCCTGAGTCACCTCCTGGGAGCAGTGGAGGGACCTCTGATGAGCTAGGAAGGCTCCAGTCCAGGGCACACACCAACATTGGAAACTAGCTATCCAGGAGTCTCTGGACAGACTGCCAAGACCAATCTTGCCTCTTGCTGGTCCTTAAGAGCTGGGTGTTTCAGTGACAGGATGAAAAATTGACATGACTTGTATTTCCTACTATTTGCTGGTGTTAACTAAATGCTTCATGTACATTTTCTTTAATTCTTAAAGGAATTTTTTTCTTTCAAGTTTTTATTTAAATATAAGTTAGTTTAGGCATGTATTGAATGCAGCACTGAGTGTTATATGCAAACAATGAATCATGGAACACTACATCAAAAACTAATGATGTAATGTATGGTGATTAACATAACATAATAAAATAAAATAATTCAAGTTAGTTTACATATAGTGTAGCATTAATTTCATGGGGAGAACCCCATGATTCATCAGTTGCATATAACATTCAGTGCTCATTACCCAAGTGCCCTCCTTAATACCCATTACCCAATTACCCCATTCTACCGTTCACCTCTCCTCCACCAACCCTCAGTTTGTTCCCTGTTTTTAAGAGTCTCTTATGGTTTGACTTCCTCTCTTTGTTTATCTTATTTTATTTTTCATTCCCTCCCCTTATGTTCATCTCCTTTATTTCTTAAATTCTGCATATGAGTGAAATCATATGGTATTTGCCTTTCTCTGACTTATTTCATTTAACATAATAAAATCTAGTTCCATTCACATCATTGCAAAAGGCAAGATTTAATTCTTTTTGGTGGCTCAGTAATATTCCATTATATATATATATATATACATACAATATCTTCTTTATCCATTCATCATTTGATGGGCATTTGGGCTTTTTCCATATTTGGCTATTGTGGACTGTGCTGCTATAAACATTTGGGTGTATGATGCTCTTCAAATCACTATTTTGTATCATTTAGATAAATATCTAGTAGTGCAGTTGCTAGGTTGTAGGGTAGCTCTATTTTTAACTTTTTGAGGAACCTCCATATTGTTTTCTAGAGTGGCTGCTCTGGTTTGTGTTCCCACCAACAGTATAAGAGGATTTCCCTTTTTTGCATCCTCACCAACATTTGTTCTTTCCTGACTTGATAATTTTAGCCATTCTGACAGGTGTGAGGTGGTATCTCATTGTGGTTATGTTTTGTATTTCCCTGATGCCAAGTGATGTTGAGCATTTCTTCATATTCCTATTGGCCATTTGTATGTCTTCTTTGGCAAAATGTCTGTTCATGTCTTCTGCCATTTCCTGACTGGCTTATTTGTTTTTTGAGTGTTGAGTTGGAGAACTTCCTTACAGATTTTGGATACTAACCTTTATCCAATATGTCATTTGCAAGTATCTTCTCCCATTCCACAGGTTGCCTTTTAGTTTTGTTGACTGTTTGCTGTGCATAAGCTCTGTATCTTGATAAAGTCCCAATAGGTAATTTTTGCTTTTGTTTCTCTTGTCTCTGGAGATGCCAAGTAAGAAGTTGCTGTGTCCTTGGGGCACCTGGGTGGCTCAGTTGGTTAAGTGTCTGCCTTCGGCTTAGGTCATGATCCCAGAATCCTGGGATTGAGCCCTGCATTGGGCTCCCTGCTCAGTGGAGAACCTGTTTCTCCCTCTGCCCCTCACCCTGCTTGTGATCTCTCTCTCTCAAATAAATAAATAAAATCTTTTTAAAAATTTGCTGTGTCTGAGGTCAAAGAGGTTGCTGCTCTAGGATTTTGATGGATTCTTGTCTGACATTTAGGTCCCTCATCCATTTTGAGTTTATTTTTTGTATGGTTTAAGAAACTGGTCCAGTTTCATTTTTCTGCATGTTGCTGTCCAATTTTCCCAATACCATTTGTTAAAGAGACTGTCTTTTTTCCATTGTATATTTTTTCCTGCTTTGTTGAAGATTAGTTGACGATAGAGTTGAGGGTCCACTTCTGTGTTCTCTGTTCTGTTCCATTTATCTATGTGTCTGTTTTTGTGTTGGTATCATACTGTCTTGATGATTACAGCTTTGTAATAGAGCTTGAAGTCTAGAATTGTGATGGGTCCCGCTTTGCTTTTCTTTTTCAACATTACTTTGGCTATTCGGGGTGTTTTCTTATTCCATAGAAATTTTAGAATTGTTTGTTCTAGCTCTGTGTTATTTTTATAGGGATTGCATTGAATATATAGATTGCTTTGGGAAATGTAGACATTTTAACAATATTTCTTCTTCCAGTGCATGAGCATGCAATGTTTTTCGATTTCTTTGTGTCTTCCTCAATTTCATTCATAACTGTTGTATAGTTTTCAGAGTACAGATCTTTTATCTCTTTGGTTAGGTTTATTCCTAGGTATCTTATAGTTTTTGGTGCAATTGTAAATGGGATAGATTCCTTGATTTCTTCTTCTGCTGCGTCATTATTGGTGTATAGATATGCAGCAGACTTCTATGCATTGATTTTATATCCTGTGACTTTGCTGAATTCCTCTTTCAGTTCTAGCACTTTTTTGGTGGAGTCTTTTGGGTTTTCTACATAGAGTATCACATTGTCTGTGAAGAGTGAAAGTTTGACTTCTTACTTGCCAGTTTGGATGCCTTTTATTTCTTTTTGTTGTCTGATTCCTGAGGCTAGGACTTCTAGTGCTATGTCGAACAACAGTGGTGAGAGTGGACTTCCCCTCTTGTTCCTGACCTTATGGTGAAAAGCGTTCAGTTTTTCCCCATTAAGGATGGTATTGGCTGTGGGTCTTTCATATATGGCCTTTACAACTATGAGGTATGTTCCTTCTCTCCCTACTTTCTTGAGGGTTTTAATCAAGAAAGGATGCTGTATTTTGTCAAATGCTTTTTCTGCATCTGTTGAGAGGATCATGTGATTCTTTTCTTTTATTAATGTGGTGTATCACATTGATTGATTTGCAGATATTGAACCACCCCTGCAGCCTAGGAATAAATCCCACTTAGTTGTGGTGAATAATTCTTTTAATGTACTGTTAGATTTGATTAGCTAGAATCATATTGAGAATTTTTGCATCCATGTTCACCAGAGATATTGATCTGTAATTCTCCTTTTTGGTGAGGACTTTGGTTTTGGAATCAAGGTAATGCTGGCCTCATACAATGATTTGGAAGTTTTCCTTCCATTTCTGTTTTTTGGAACAGTTTGAGAAGAATAGGTATTAACTATTCTTTGAATGGTAGAATTCCTCTGGGAAGCCATCTGGCCCTGGATTCTTGTTTGTTGGGAGATTTTTGATTACTGATTCAATTACTTTGCTGGTTATGGGACTGTTCAGATTTTCTATTTGTCCCTGCTTCAGTTTTGGTAGTTTATGTGTTTCTGGGAATTTATCCATTTCTTCCAGATTGCCTAATTTTTTGGCATATAATTGCTCATAATATTCTCTTAAAATTGTTTTTATTTCTTTGGTGTTGGTTATGATCCCCTCTTTCATTCATGATTTCATTTATTTGGGTACTTTTTCTTTTCTTTTTGATAAGTCTGGCTGGGGTTTACCAATTTTGTTAATTCTTTCAAAGAACCAGCTCCTGGTTTCATTGATCTGTTCTGTTTTATTTTTAATTTCTGTATCATTTATTTCTGCTTTAATCTTTATTATTTCCCTTCTCCTGCTGGACTTAGGCTTTATTTGCCATTCTTTTTCCAGCTCATTTAGGTGTAAGGTTAGGTTGTGTATTTGAGACTTTCTTGCTTCTTGAGGAAGGCCTTTATCACTATATAATTCCCTCTCAGGACCACCTTTGCTACATCCCAAAGATTTTGGACTATTTTGTTTTTATTTTCATTTACTTCCATGTATTTTTTAAATTCTTCTTTAATTTCCTGCTTAAACCATTCATTCTTTAGTAGGATGTACTTTAACCTCCATGTATCTGTGGTCTTTCCAAAATTTTTCTTGTGGTTGACTTCAAGTTTAATAGCACTGTGGTCTGAAAATATTGCATGGTATGATCTCAATCTTTTTATACTGGTTGAGGCCTGATTTATGACCCAGTATGTCATCTATTCTGGAGAATGTTCCATGGGCACTTGAAAAGAATGTCTATTCTGCTTCTTTTGGATGAAACGCTCTGAATATATCTGTGAAGTCCATCTGGTCCAGTGTGTCATTCAAAGCCCTTGTTTTGGGGTGTGGCAAGATGGAGGAGGAGTAGGAGACCTGGATTTCGTCTGGTCTCAGGAATTCAGCTGAATACGGATCAAACCATTCTGAACACCTACGAACTCAACAGGAGATCGAAGATAAGAATAGTAACAACACTCTGAACAGAAAAGCGACCACTTTCTGGAAGGTAGGACGTGCGGAGAAGTGAATCCGAGGCGACATTTGGGAGGATAGATGGCAGGGGAGGGGGCCTCCGTCGGCCACTTCTGGTGAGTGGTGGAGCTGTGGAGCACAAAATCAGAACATTTAGAAGTCGGCTCCGCTGAAGGACGTCGCTCCAGTGGCTAAGCGAGGGGTGGAACCCTCGCGGGACAGTGGGGTATCAGGACCCTCGGGGTCACAGAAAGACCGGGGGTGCCTGAGTACAGCAGAGCTCTCAGGTATCGGAGCGGGGAAGCCGGCTGCAGAGATGGAGCCAAGAGTGGGCTCTCAGCTTGGGGTTGCCATAAACTGTGATCCGCGGCCCAGTCGGGCTACTGCTCCTCCAGCAGGGACCCAACAAGCAGCAGAGCCGGGGACACTCCCCTTCCTCCCCTGGGAGGAGTGGCGTGGAACTGCACCGCAGGGATCTGCTGGGTTTGGAGATGCTACACGGGGTCCGGTGCCAGGGATAGAAACACTTGGTCACAGGCTGGGTGAGCACGGAGTGCGGCCGGAGACCGGGGAGACGGGAGTGACTGCTTTTCTCTGGGGGCGCACTGAGGAGCGGGGCCCCGAGTTCTCAGCTCCTCTGGGCAGAGATTGGGAGGCCACCATTTTCACCCTGGTCCTCCAAAGCTCTACCGAGAGCTTGCAGGGAACAAAAGCTCCTGAGAGCAAACCCAAGCAGCTTGCTTAGCCCAGACTAACAAGGGCGGGGCAGTTCCGCCTCCGGCAAAGACATTTGGGAACCACGGCAAAAGGCCCCTCCCCCAGAAGATCAGCACGAACAGCCAGCAAGCCAAGACCAAGTATACCGATCAAGGAGAACGGGAGAACTCCAGCACTAGGGGAATACTGCACATAGAATTCATGGCTTTTTTACCATAATTCATTAGTTTTTCAAAGTTAATTTTTTTTTAATTTTAATTTTTTATTGTTATGTTAATCACCATATATTACATCATTTGTTTTGGTATAGTGTTCCATGATTCATTGTTTGTTCATAACACCCAGTGCTCCATGCAGAATGTGCCCTCTTTAATACCCATCACCAGGCTAACCCATCCCCCTACCCTCCTCCCCTCTAGAACCCTCAGTTTGTTTTTCAGAGTCCATCATCTCTCCTGGTTCGTCTCCCCCTCTGACTTACTCCCCTTCATTCTTCTCTCCTGCTATCTTCTTCTTTTTCTTTTTTCTTAAAATATGTTGCGTTATTTGTTTAGAAGTACGGATCTGTGATTCAACAGTCTTGCACAATTCACAGTGCTCACTGTAGCACATACCCTCCCCAATGTCTATCACCCAGCCACCCCATCCCTCCCACCCCCGACCACTCCAGCAACCCTCAGTTTGTTCCTGAGATTAAGAATTCCTCATATCAGTGAGGTCATATGATACATGTCTTTTCTCTGATTGACTTATTTCACTCAGCATAACACCCTCCAGTTCCATCCACGTCATTGCAAATGGCAAGATCTCATTCCTTTTGATGGCTGCATAATATTCCATTGTGTATATATACCACTTCTTCTTTATCCATTCAACTGTCGATGGACATCTTGGCTCTTTCCACAGTTTGGCTATTGTGGACATTGCTGCTATAAACATTGAGGTGCACGTACCACTTCGGGTCCCTACATTTGTATTCAAAGTTAATTTTTTTAACTGTTTTTTTTTAATTTTTCTTTTTCCCTTTTCCAAACAACATCTTATCAATCCCTTTTTAAAAAAAATTTTTTTATTTTTCATTTTTAGAGTCATATATTTATCCCTTCATAGTAGTTACCGTTATTTTTGGCATATATATATAAGTGGTTCTCTCTTTAAAATTTTGAGATACGATTTCTTCTAACAGATCAAAATATACCCTAAATCACTAGTTCTATTCTCCTGCCTGATCACATTCTCTCCCTTTTTTTTCTTTTTTCTTTTTCTTTTTAAATCTTCTTCTTTCTTTTTAAAAAACAACTTCTTATCTTATCAATTCCTTTTATAAAATCTTTTATAATTTTCATCTTTATAGTCACCTGCCATCCCTTCATTGTATCAACCCTTCTTTTGTACATATATGTCTTTCTTCCTTTAAAATTTTAGCAGGCACTTTCTTCTAACAGACCAAAATATGCCCAAAAGCTAGTGTGTGGCACTGATCTATGCACTAGCCTGATCATATTTGACCATATTCCTTTTTTTCTGTTTTGTTCAGTTTTTGTTTGTTTTTACCTTTTTCTTTTTCCTTTTTTTTTTTTCTCTTCTTTCTTTCCCTTTCTTGTGCCCTGGTTTCAGGTCTTTTCTGATTTGTATACAGTATATTTGGTGGAGACGTTGTTAACCTGTTAGCATTCTGTTGTCTCATTCATCTGTTCTCCTCTGGACAAAATGACAAGACGAAAAAAAATCACCTCAGCAAAAAGAACAAGAGGTAGTACCGTCTGCTAGGGACCTACTCAATATGGACAGTACGATGTCGGACCTACAGTTCAGAATCATGACTTTAAAGATACTAGCTGGGCTTGAAAAAAGAGTGGAGGTTATTAGAGAAAACCTTTCTGGAGAAATAAAAGAACTAAAATCTAACCAAGTCGAAATCAAAAAGGCTATTGATGAGGTGCAATCAAAAATGGGGGCACTAAATGCTAGGATAAATGAGGCAGAAGAGAGAATCAGCGATATAGAAAACCAAATGATGGAAAATAAAGAGGTTGAGAAAAAGAGAGATAAACAGCTACCGGATCACGAGGGCAGATTTCAAGAGATAAGCGATACAATAAGACAAAACAACATTAGAATAATTGGGATCCCAGAAGAAGAAGAAAGAGAGAGAGGGGCAGAAGGTATATTGGAGCAAATAATAGCAGAGAACTTCCCTAATGTGGGGAAGGAAACAGGCATCAAAATCCAGGAGGCACAGAGAACCCCTCTCAAAATCAATAAAAATGGGTCAACACCCCAACATCTAATAGAAAAACTTACGAGTCTCAGAGACAAAGAGAAAATCCTGAAAGCAGCTCAGGAGAAGAGATATATAACCTACAATGGTAGAAACATTAGATTGGCAACACACCTATCCACAGAGACCTGGTAGGCCAGAAAAGACTGGCAGGATATCTTCAGAGCACTAAACGAGAAAAATATGCAGCCAAGAATACTATATCCAGCTAGGATGTCATTGAAAATAGAAGGAGAGATAAAAAGCTTCCAGGACAAACAAAAACTAAAGGAATTTGCAAACACAAAACCAGCCCTACAAGAAATATTGAAAGAGGTCCTCTAAGCAAAAAGAGAGCCTAAAAGCAGCACAGATCAGAAAGGAACACAGACAACATACAGTAACAGTCACCTTACAGACAATACAATGGCACTAAATTCATACCTTTCAATAGTTACCCTGAATGTAAATGGGCTCAATGCCCCAATCAAAAGACACAGGCTATCAGATTGGATTAAAAAACAAGACCCATTGATATGCTGTCTGCAAGAGACTCATCTTAGACCCAAAGACACCCCCAGATTGAAAGTGAGGGGGTGGAAAACCATTTACCATGCTAATGGACACCAAAAGAAAGCTGGGGTGGCCATCCTTATATCAGACAAATTAGATTTTAAAACAAAGACTGTAATAAGAGATGAAGAACGACACTATATCCTACTTAAAGGGTCTATCCAACAAGAAGATCTAACAATTGTAAATATCTATGCCCCTAACGTGGGAGCAGCCAATTATATAAGGCAATTAATAACAAAAGCAAAGAAACACATTGACAACAATACAATAATAGTGGAGGACTTTAACACCCCCCTGACTGAAATGGACAGATCATCTAAGCAAAAGATCAACAAGGAAAAAAGACTTTAAATGAAACACTGGACCAAATGGACTTCACAGACATATTCAGAACATTCCATCCCAAAGCAACAGAATACACATTCTTCTCTAGTGCCCATGGAACATTCTCCAGAATTGATCACATCCTAGGTCACAAATCAGGTCTCAACCGGTAGCAAAAGATTGGGATTATTCCCTGCATATTTTCAGACCACAATGCTTTGAAACTAGAACTCAATCACAAGAGGAAAGTCGGAAAGAACTCCAATACATGGAGGCTAAAGAGCATCCTACGAAAGAATGAATGGGTCAACCAGGAAATTAAAGAAGAATTAAAAAAATTCATGGAAACCAATGAAAATGAAAACACAACTGTTCAAAATCTTTGGGATACAGCAAAGGCGGTCCTGAGAGGAAAGTATATAGCAATACAAGCCTTTCTCAAGAAACAAGAAAGGTCTCAAATACACAACCTAACCCTACACCTAAAGGAGCTGGAGAAAGAACAGCAAATAAAGCCTAAACCCAGCAGGAGAAGAGGAATAATAAAGATCAGAGCAGAAATCAATGAAATAGAAACCAAAAGAACAGTAGAACATATCAATGAAACTAAGAGCTGGTTCTTTGAAAGAATTAACAAGATTGATAAACCCCTGGCCAGACTTATCAAAAAGAAAAGAGAAATGACCC